>NC_056748.1:667463258-667510758 GCF_019279795.1 Protopterus annectens | reverse complement strand
GATGTCCAGTAAAAAAAAAACATTGCATCAGAACTGCAAACGTTCGCATAAATGCCCATTGCAATCCTCTTGATAGTATGGAGTTTTAACTAATTGTCAATTATTTAGATGTGTATGCATTCCAAATCTGAAGCAAGTTTGTTTAGGGCTACCATAGAGTCCTGAGGGAGGAGAAGAGAGTGAGCTGTGCATCACCGGCATAGGAATAGAAATGTAGTCCTCTGAATAACATCCCCTAATGGCAACACATACACATTTAACAACAATGGACCCAGAAATAGAACCCTGCAGCACCCCACATCAAAGAGAAGAGTAAGGAGGAATTAACTCCATACACAACTTACTGAGTATTACCAGTGAGATAGGAGATAAGCTACTGCTGTGCAACATCAGAGATACTGCAATACTGACTCAAATGTTCCCACAAGATATAGCACACTATAGAAAATAGTGAAGCAAGACCCAAAAGGACCAAGAGAGAATAAAAACACTGATCTCTTACTGTTCAAAGAGCATTATTAAACCTAAACAGATATTTGAATTGCAAGATATTTTAGTTTTCTTAAGAGTCTTTTTATGAGAAGCCATCTTTTTAGGACACAAGTAGAAAAGAAATTTAAAGTCTTTATTGATCTTACTATAGCTGCAGTGAATAAACTGACAATTTTTAGAACTGGTCTTGAAGGGATGACAATTCTCCCTGCTAATTTTCATTACTATTTAAAGAAATAATACACTGTCCATCTGTAGAACATTTTAGCTATAGATGTTATCAAGCCTGAACTCCTAGAAACAAGAGTGGGTTGTATTTCACTAGTATGCACCTGTTGGCTAGGTGATTCATTTTCAGGCAGCCTTGTAAGGCTTCTGCCAAACGATTTGTGAGGAGCCACTTTTTGTTATCAACAGTTGCAAGATGCAGAGTGGATTTGAGATTGGATTCCACTCAGTGGAAGGATGGCAAGAGATGGATTACAGTGGTCTATACATTTGTAATGGGAATTTCCTCTCACTGATGGGAATGAGCCTGTGTCTCTCTGGAAGTTCTGAAACATACCAGCCAGAGATGACTAGTCTTTACTCTACAGACAACCCTGTTGTGAGAAATGAGACTTTTGAATGAGGACCATGGTCTCTATCCTATTCTGGAGTGCACCTCAACAGACATGATATGTGCAACTTTAGGCACTTATATGCCCCCTCAGATAAGTATAATATAACAAAAGCTTTTGTTAATGAGCAAGGAGACCATCTTAGTGCAATTGCAAGATGTAAAAATGAAGATTTGGTGTGTTTGCACATATATACCCAACGACTAAGCTAATTACTCAGTTTTCTTACATACCATGTGAGTTTTGCTTGACAGGTTATCACCTTCTGACTCTGTACCTCTAATAAGCTATGTCAACATGTATCAAGGGCACAATGAAAATACTGGAAGGGTGCAATTGGGAGGAACAGCTTGCCTGAAATGAACCTGAATGGTAAACTGTTACTGGACGTCTTCTCTAGCCAGTGTGTGTCTATAATGAACACCTTATTTTACCATAAGGCTTATCATAAGAGGACTTGGTAACAGACCACTTTGGTACAAAGGCAGATGAATGGCTTTGTTGTCATGTCATCAATCTTTAGACTATTTTCTGGAGATTGTCAGATGAGAGGTGTACAAATGTCAAATGATCACATTTTATCCATTTCCACCCATGCTGGATACCTTTCTTTAGACCCTGTCCAAGAGTGTGAGCTCTTTTTCGCTGTAAGACTTTAAATGCTATGCAAATCATTTCTGCTGCGGTCATCCAAGGGCATGAAAAAGGTACATCATCACATCACAGTCTACTAATGTTATGCCATTAGTTATACATTCTGGCATTTAGTTTGCCTAGCAGTCACTCTCAGAATCAACTCAGACATTCATGCTGTCTGCATCAAGACCCACATCCTTCTCATGTTTCATACAATTGCATTTATTTCCTATCTAGTGCATGTAAGGCCTTAGTAAATCATTCTCTAGGTACATTACTATGCATTTGGAAGAGCTGAAGTGGAAGTGGGACCTGAAAAGCTTTAGCAGGCACCTCATCAGATTACATCTGTTATATGCTACTGCTACAACCATAATTTCATCTACACGGAGACTGACAGTTTTCAATGCCGAGCATGAGACCAAAAATCAGCACATTAATTAGAACAGATGGTAGGACTTGGTGCCAAAAAACACCATGCATCCAGCCAGCTCCTTTTCATTACCACTCTTGAGTTCCTGGTCTCTTTCCATTTCTGTACCCACCTGCAAACTTACTACACTCCTTCTCTGCTCCTTTCTGCATGGATGTTGCCGGATGCAATTGAGCCAAAACTGGAGAAGTCCAGATCCATCATGTCCACATGCTTGTTTCTGACTGCTTCCCCTGCTTCCTTTGAAATAAACAAAAAAAAAATGAATGATGCTAACATGGGATGTTCAGACTCTAGGACAAAAACGTTCAGTGCATATATTTCATGTCAGTATATTAGTTTGTATATATTACCTTCATTACATACCTTTCATCATTGTGTTCATTTTATTTTTGATTTTACTTTTCTGGAAATCCAGGCAAGCAATTTAGTCTGAAATGATATTCCTGCTATGAATCCATGCTAGATTTCATTATATAGTTCGTTATATTCCATCAACATAATGAGCCATGATTTCAGGAGTGCCTCCATTGTTTTGCCAGTTGCTGTACTTAGCCTACAATTCTCTAGTCTTCTCATTGCTTTTGTAGATGAGCACCATCACTACCTCTTTCTTAGTCCTCTGGAAACACTCCTTCCCTAGGGATCTTGATGTAGAGCTCTGTCAGATGATGTCCCATCAGCCCTCTTGAGGGCCATAGTTGGGATCTCATTATTTCTCCTGTACCTCAGACATTAACTTCCTTTTTTTCTCATGTGTTATTAACTTATTTGCCCATTACACTTATGACCTGCCTTCTCAGATCCAAAATATTCAGTTTAATTTTTCATTGACAAAAATATAAAAATCGTGCCTGTTTATGTCTGTGAGGGTATAATAACCTGTATTATAAACAAAATAATGCCTTAAATTAAAGAGGGTGAGGAAAAAGGTAAAAAGGTCCTAATTCAAATAATCGGAAAAATATAAAATAGATCTGTATTATTCCTCTGTACAGCCATGTAGTCAGGTTTGCAGAACTTAACGTGCGCGCGTGCACACACACACACAGCAGTACCAAACCACACACCACATCTTTAAGCCTGAAGACAATGAAACTAGGCAAAACAGTTTTGAAAAGCATAACTATCCAGCAAAAACTCCAGGCACGTATTTACTGCATAAAATTTGAATACAGAATAGCACACAACTCTTCCCACTTCAAGTATGAATAGGGGATACTACTCAAAAACACATTTAAAAAGTAGACTGTCTAAAAACATTCAAAATGTAAGCATCTTATCAAAAACAGCGTAGAATCTTGACTTGGATAAACACACTGATATTGCCAAAATCTGCCTCACAAAGCTATTTACTTTTGCTTCTGAAAAAAAGATAGAACATGAAGTCTCTTTAAATTAATGGTCTCACCACTATTAGTCATGTAGTCTTGCTTCTTCTGTTCTAAACAGCTTTAAATCAGTGTCTTGGCAGAAGGAATGGGATACAGGAAACCATGTGAAGGGATAAATTCAGCCTGAAAGTACAAATATGCCTCCAAACACATATACATTGTGAAAAAAAATACATATCACCAAAGATGGTATAGTCTCTCAATCTCACACACAGACGCACACAAGTTTACAAACTGCAGAGTCATGAAAGACTTACACAAAGCATTAAGTGGGATAAGATACAACAGATTATTCATCTCAATTCCTACATTTACATGAACATGTTTTCCTTCCAAATCTAGTTCTTCTAGTTTCAGTGTATATATCTGCATCAAGCTGTCTCAGAATAAATTATGAAATTGTTGTGTGTTGCTACGCCTTTTATCTCAGTTAGCCTCCATAGTGGTGTTATTTGTATGTTCCTAAAGAAGACAGGAGGGTTTAGTACCACAAGGCATAATATTTTTTGTCTCTTTCAGGGACTAACCTTTAAACCTGGGCTAACGAGTCAGCTAACATTTTAACGAAACTCCATGCATCCACAATGTGAACTGCATGCTGTGAGAATTCAGACAACCAAAAAGGCAGTATTTTTAAAAGTATTAAAAGCTCAAAAACATTAAAATATATAGCAAATAAGAACTGAAGTTCTGCAGCCCCCTGGCCAGTCAGTGAACCACCCTTGGATTTGGTTACATACCTTAAATGTGCTGGAGAAATTTCCAGTTCACCAAGTCAAATCTCCCTAGGGCATCAATGCAATGCAAAGCAGCTGGAGGTCTGTTCATAACAACATGCTGTGCCTAATCTACAATGCCAGGAATGCAAATATATCTGCAATTTGGTTTTCTTAAAAACACCAACAGAGTGCATTTCCAAGTCTGCATTAACTTCAGTCTCAGTCTCTTTAGGACCTTAATGTTAGAAAATAATCTCGTGTTTGATACTTTGCACTGCACTGCCTATTGGTACAGACCTTAGAAGGCCAACATAAAGTAAACACAGAAGAACTAAAATGCTGAATACTAACGTTGGGCATGAACCTTAACAGCTTGTGATTTGGATGCCCCCACAAGATGCTGATTCCAATATCAAAAACGAAGATTATACCAAAAATGTCTTTGTTCCCTTATTTTAAAATTCCCTCATAATCTGAGTATCTTGAAGAGGTTGTTGGAGGGCTGTGAATTCGCATGTCATCACACACAATGCAGTAAAGATAAATATAAGGGAAAAGCACAAAATAAGCAATTTACTGATGACTCAAAAAAGTTTTATAGAGAATTGGGAAATAAGGTAAAAGGAATTGATAGACTGCTGAAAAAAGAGGAAGTAGATACCTTGTGGTGAAGTATCTATGTAGATCCTGTGGGACATAAAGATGCTAAATGGATAGAAGAAGTAAAAGAAAGAATAAGACGTTTAAAGGTACAGGATAAGAAATGGGATGAAATAACAGCCAGAGAGATTGAAACAAAGTTGAGAAAAGCCTCTAATTGGAAAACCCCAGGCCCAGATGCAGTACCTAACTTTTGGCTTAAAGTATTAACTTCTTTACACGAGGATCTAGCCATGAGTAAGAACTATTTATATGCGCACCCCGAACAGACACAGGGGTGGTTAACAACAGGAAAAACAATGCTCTGACTTAAGAGTGAACCTGCAAGCTACCCTAAAAATTATAGACCAATAACTTGTCTTCCGACGTCTAAACTATACACGGAGATTGATGCCGAAAGAGTTTATAATCATTTAGAAGAAAACTCAATTATGGCATTAGAACAAAAGGGCAATAAAAGAAAGTCATATGGAACAAAGGATCATTTGTTGTTAACTAAAGTTATAGTGGAGAACTGTAAGAAAGGGAAGAATCTAAGTATGGCATGGATTGACTATAAAAAAGCATTTGATAGTATCCCACATTCATGGATAAAAGAGTGCTTAAAAATGTATAAGGTACATCCTACACTGATTATTACATTACAGTAACCATGAAACAGTGGCAGACCACTTTGCAATTAAGCCATGATAAAGGACAGATTATCATCCAAGGGATAAAAATCCAAAGGGGGATAATTCCAGGGTGACTTCCAGTCACCGTTGTTATTTTGCCTTGACATTAATCCATTAAGCTGTTTACTTAACAACTTAGGTCATGGCTATAATTTGTCTTCTAGAAAACAACAACAAGTCTAATGACTTATCTTCTCTTTGTTGATGATTTAAAATTGTATAGCTCATCAGATGAGGAACTGAAAGCACAGTTGTAGGTTGTCAAAATTTTTTCAGATGATATTGGAATGTCATTTGGTCTTGATAAATGTGCAAAAGCAACCTTTAAAAAAGGAAAATTGCAGCACCAGGAAAACATCAGTTTGGGACAAGAATGTGGTATAAAAACTTGAGCAAGAGGGAATGTATAAAAACTTGGGGATTGATGAAGGATCAGCAATAAAACATGAACAAATGCAAATAAAGCTTAGTAAAGAGTACTTTAGAAGACTTAAAGTAATCCCGAAAACAGCATTGACAACTAGGAATAAGATCCAAGCTATAAATCAATTTGCTCTTCCTGTCCTAACATAGTTTTGGAGTGATTGACTGGCCCCAAAAAGTGTTGGATAGATTGGATATTAAAACAAGAAAGATGCTTCATGCTCACCAAATGATTTATAAAAATCAGTGTATACCAAGATTATATATTCCCCATTCTGAAGGAGGGATAGGCCTCCTTGAAATTGATTGCATGTATAGATCTGCAATCATGGGACTCTACATATATCTACTGACCTCACAAGATCCAAATGTAGTGAAAGTTTTGAAACATGAGTAGACTAAATTTAAGATGACATCTTTGCTTAATTTAGCAGAGGCATATCGATATCAAGCAGGAATGGAAATCAAACCAGAAGTGGATAAAAACCAGGCAGCAACTGAATGTGCTATAAAACAAAATAAAGAATATAAGGTGAAGGACCAGATGAGAAGGCAAGAAATGTGAAAAAAACAAATATAGTTGCAAGTATAGAAAACTTCTGGAAGAGCCTCATGTTGATCAAGAACAAACGCAGGAATGGTTAAGGAGAGGTGAATTTACATCAAGAAATGAAAGGTTAATATTAGCAGCCCAAGATAGTGGGCTACTTACACGCTGGTTTACTAAGTCTATTGAACATGTGGGAGAAACAAACGTATATAGGTTTTGTGGAACCGAATTGGAAACAGTTGCACACCTTATTGCTGGTTGCGACTCTCTAATGCCAGAGGGACTGCATTCTGAAAGGCATAATAATGTGGCAAGATTCTTACACTGGAAATTGTGCAAACATTATGGTATAGAAGTGGCTGAAAAACACTGGAAACATGAGCCACAGAGAATCATAGAAAATGATGAAGTTTGCATCACATGGGATCACCCAAATGCCAACAGTCCAAAAGACAGATGCTAGAAACCCGGATATAGTGGTCCAAGAAAAGAAGACAAAAGTAGCATTGATCATTGCAATCACCACACCTAGTGACTATAGTGTCTTGCGTACAGAGAGACACTAAGTCATAAAATACCTGGATCTGCAGGCAGAAACGAGAGCCATGTGGAAGAAAGATACTCAGTTCAAATAGTAGTAGGAGCAACTGGTCTTATAAAAAAAGAATTTACAATCGTATTTAGATATGTTACCAATTCATGTAACACCACACAAATTGCAGGAGGAGTCATTACTGGGCACATTGCGGGTGCTGCGAAGAGCACTTTTGGCTAACATCAAAGAGTGAAACAATACTAACTTCATGAACTTTAATCGTACTTTGACTTAGGAATGGGGTCCATTCCTGTCATGGTATTAGAAACCCAAAAATCTTGGAGAAATTAAAAAGGGCAATAAATGCATAGGGCCGAGGGTCCAGATGGTTTTCCACTTTTCCACTCACCACCTTTTTAAAAAAAAGAAAAAGAAAAGAAAAAACAATTGAGAATGCAATCAAGAACATACACTTGGATAAAATTAATATTTAATGAATACACAAAGCTGTGCAGCTGTATTAATTAAATATTATTGCGCAAGTGTCCTCTCCATCACCTTACCTGCTGTAGGCAATAACTAAGAGTGGTTATACTCTGGTGGAAAAAAAGGCATGCCTATTTCTATTGCATAATTTTAGAAGGAAACAAAATGTAAATGGGAATGGATACATGAGTATAAAATAAAAATAGTAAATAGCACGCAAGAAAGTATGTTTGAAAATGCTATTATCTATGGCAGAAGCAAAGACAATAATGCTTCCACCCCCCTACAAGGGAACACCCAACAGAGCAGCACTTCTTGATAGGGGAGAGAGTCAGAAGTTACAGATGTTTTCCAAGTCCAAATTTCATATAAAAATCATTACTTAATGTGAAAATGAAGTTAGGAGCATTATTATCTACCAGCAATCTTCTCAGATCAGTCAAAATTGAATGCAGGTTCTGCATTTAGTTTTGTCAGCCTGCAGATGATCTTTAAGCAAATAATCTGCCGTCACTTAATCCCATGCAAAAAAAAAAAGTCTGAGGCCTCCAATTCTTCTAAAAAAATGTTGCTTTATTTATCACAGAAAATCACTTTTGTCTGAAAACTTCATCAGATCTAACAGTATTGTTTTAACTGTTAAATATATACTTTGAAACTTTCTAAATGATAAGTCATGTTATACAATAAGTCATAACCTCAATGAGGTTAGGAAATAAATATTTTTCCACTATATTGCGATCTTGGAGTTGGTATATTTAATTTATGGGGGGGGGTGAGGGTGCAGAGGGCTTGCCCCCCCCCCTGCAGAAATGTAGTAGAAAGTGTGTTTGTTAGTTAGGTGGTTGGGATCTTATTTACTTGTGCAATGTAATTTTCAATGTTATGAAGCACACTTTCAATGTTCTGAGTTTTCAATGTTACGGGTTTTCAGTGTTTTGAATTTGCAATGTTATGGTCTCAATGTTAGACTGCATGGCATTTTTGTGGTTGAATTCATAACCTTCACCCAACAACACTAGATGTAATAAAAAATGTATTTTTGCATATTTACATTTTTTTCAGTCATCTGATCCCAGATTTTTTTTCTCAGTACAAAAAGCGAATGACATCTTCCAGTTCACTATTCCAGAGAAAAATTTAGATTTAGATTACATCAAACCATTGCAAAAAATCTCATCTTTAGAGACCACTTTCCAAACAATCTGATAACTTAGAAAATGGCCAGCCAAAAAAGGACAGGTTTGATTGGCTGATTCACCATATTAGTAGGACCAATAATACTGCATAAAGTTTGAGGAGATGAAAGGGCAGGCCTTATTACTGTATAATAAATGTATTACCTTGTAACAATATTGAATTTTTATAACCATGAAAACTTAACCAATATATGGAGCATTTGGTTGCTATGTTCTGTTTCTTCATAATGTCAATTTCTTAATAATTCTTCTTAATATATACTGAATTAAAAATGACAGCAGACAGTTTAAAACCCTAACAGAACACTTTGCACTAGGCCACAATCTTCTTCAGTTATACTTTCACTGTCATGCATGTACTACATGCCAAAATGTGCTCTGCCTCCTGGATTAAATATATAATCAGAGAATGAATTCAAGAATGAATGATATTGCTCACACTGGATGCTGTTACTACTATGTCTGTTACATCACATTGCAGGATGCACATACACATTATCAAACAGTACA
Source organism: Protopterus annectens (assembly GCF_019279795.1). NCBI lineage: Eukaryota > Metazoa > Chordata > Ceratodontiformes > Protopteridae > Protopterus > Protopterus annectens. The sequence goes on along the minus strand of NC_056748.1, from coordinate 667,501,427 downwards.
CCAACTCAACTATGACTAATCTTTAAGATGAAACTAGAGCACCTGACAAAAACTTAGATGGATACAGGAAGGACATACAGAGTTTAAACAGAAAGCACCCCATCAGATAACTAAATTGGAGAAACAAGTATTGTGAGGCATCACCACCAACTACCAAGGCTTCATGAAACAAAAAACATGTAATCTTTAATCTACATTCACATGACAATTGATACTCAAAGGGACTAATACAAAAAAAAGACATCATAAAAATTACAGACCAGTTTAAAATAATGGTACACATAATAGCTCTCCATTTCTTGTCTGACTATAGGGTCACAGAAACCTTTTCTTAGCCAATGAAAAAGTAATAAATATCCAAAATCAGGAGTAGATACACAGCAGGATAAAAAAAATGTAGTTTTTAAAGTATAAGCACTTTCACATTGTATCCACAATGCTTCCTCAGATACAAAACATTAATGAAAGTCTATGCACCTATTTAAAACTGTTAAACAACCAATCGTACAAGTAAAAACAAAGTCACATGATCCTAAAACTCTACATGACATACCTAATAAGTACTGACAAACAAATGTAGATCATCATTCTAAAACTCAGCTGAGCATTTACTATCAATCAAAAAAACATATAAGACACTTTTTGGGCTCAGCATATACCCAATGTCCTGGTTGTTAAAAAGCAATGATGTAGAAGAGCTAATAAAACTTCATTATTGTACATATTCACACTGTGTGAAGACAGGGGTAATGTTAGGCTAAGTGAAACAGTTAAAATGCAATTTTTTTCTCTGTTGTTCTCGTGCTTAGAGAAATGCATGTCTTCTGTCTTTCAGAAAATAAAACAACAAATGTCTTTTGAAGTGTTTTGGAATTCAGGACTTTTTGCCTCTTATTAATGTGACAAAGGTGAAATAGCATTAACTATTTTGCTTTGGAGATGTAATTGCTGTAATTGGTATTGAACTTAATGACTGGCTTATTAATATGACCCCCAAGGTGGATTCAGGATTCAAGGGAATTAAATGCCAATGAGTACTGGCAATTTTCACAGTTCCTATAATGAGTAAAAGGACTGGTTTAACTACTAATTTTCTCTAGCAACAGAACAATGACGTAATGGACAATGGGGTATGGGGTGAATACAGTGCGTGTGTGCCTGGTATGAAAGGATAATAGATGCTCTCTTTTTTGCTTAAAAAGGTTTTATATGTCTGCAGATACAGAACAAATAAACTATATAGTGTCCATAACAAAAATTAACATGTATAGGAAAATCACAATATCTTTCTAAAAGTTTAAACAATTTCTTCCAAGCAATTAAATGATGGGTTGGGTTAACTGTTCTCATTTTTATAGTAGTAATCTCATTGTTGCAAGCAGACTTAGCTAGGTGAACAAATTCAGTTTTAAATACAGTAGTAGACTGACTTCCAATTTATTGTGACAATTTTCCTAGCTATGGAAAGAACTGACCACAGTAAAAACATCTGGCTTTAAGGAATGACGTCTGGAACAGGAACATTGAAAAGAATAAGAGAATCAGAGATTACACAACTGTCATTCAATAAAACTTTACAAAGATATATAAAATCTACCAAAAAGGGAGAGATTACTTTACAACTAACAACCATGTGCATCCAGTCAGCATCAAGTAGTCCATATCTCCAACATTTTACTTCATCATTTGTATATATTATGGCTATCTTGTGAGGTGTTAGAAAGCATCTGTACAAGAATTTCCATGTATGCATTCACTAATACAGGGAAGATGTAGACCTTTCACTGACTCTAAAGTTTTTTATCCTTTGTAAATTCATGTCTGTTTACTTCAGTAGAATAATTCCAAAAAGAGATATCCATATTGGCAAAATCATTTCTGAGGATTTTATACATTATAGATATGCAAAACATGTTCTTAAGTGTACCATTATTAATAGTTGAGATGAAATCTAAGATTTTTGGTGTGTTTTTACTGGGGTCTATATTAGATTATAGAAGTTACAGAACTTTGAACACCATATGGTCGCCACCATATGATCGAAGTACTGAAACTTCGAAAAATCTAAAAAAAATAAAAAATAAAAAAAAAACAAAAAAAATAAAAGTAGTTGCTTTAAGCAGGGGGTCAAGCTCCCCTGCACCCCCCCCCCATGTGGCGGACTGCGTTCCACCCCCGCTACTTAAATATACCAACTCCAAGATCGCACTTTAACAGAGTATGGTGCGGAAAGGGAAGATTTCCCGTTCCTATGCCGTAGCGGTATCTCGGAGTTGGTATATTTAAGTAGCGGGGGTGTGGGGGTGCAGGGGGGGCTTGCCCTCCTGCTTAAACACTTTTAGTTTACTTTCCATTTTTTTTTTTTTTTTTTTTTTTTTTTTAGATTTTTGAAGTTTCAGTACGTTGATCATATGGTGTCAACTATATGGCGTTCGAAGTTCTGAAACTTCGATAATCTAATATAGACCCTTCTTACTGTATGGCTCTAGTGATGTAATAAGCTTGGCATATATGAATTTATTACACATTTAAAGGTCTAGCCAATTTCAGTTCTGTAAGCTATATCTAGCAATCAGGTAGTCTGCAACGTTTATTTTATTGACAGAAAAAAACAATTCCAGTATAATAAATAACCTCTCAAAATCTAGCATTTTCTGAATATCAAAAGATAACAAGCACTCGTTTGTGAAAGCAATTGGGAAAATAAGTTGTTGATTAGATGATTAGAAAACATAAGCCATTTGATCAATAATAGAATCTGATTTGACTGCAGAATTCAAAGAAAAATCAATGTTTGGAAATCCTTCAACTCCCTCCTCCCAGCTTGCAGTATGCCAAAGTAACAAAATCTTTTTTTTTTTTTTTTTTTTTTTTTTAGGGTAAAGAGAAACTCGAGTAGGATATTATCTCATTTCTTTTTAGTTTTTATGGGTGGGGAGTATTAAAATCTTAGATAACAGAATTTTGGAGAAACTCAAAACCTAGTACAACCACCACAGCTATAAGAATAAAGATTTATTGGTGAAATAAAGGTGAGCACTTTTGGGGTAAAAGCCACTTCTTCAAACCATCAACATAAACTACAATAACAAATAATAAAACTTTAAATAGATTCTAACCTCCAATCATACGCTCTAAAATAAAATATGTAAAACACCCTCTTGTAAAATTACCAATCATACAAAAGCACCTGCCTACAAATCAAAAATCAATACCTCCAATGTGCTTAATATTATTGGTATCCTGACTTACTATAAAAGAATCAAAAAGCACTTGATCAATAATTAATAGCAACATCTTACCCAAAAAGTAAGTGTATGGTTGTCCAGTATCTCGGGGACTAACATTAATTTTCAAGTCCAAGATGTTCACCACCACCAATGACAAAAACTGCAACAGCATACAATAGGCTTAATATTAATAGTCTAACTGATCACAGTAATTAAACCAGTCAGCACTTAGCAATAGGTTGACAAAAAACCCATAGCCTGTAAAAATCAAGCATGACATAGCCCAGCATGGATACATCTGAAACCATCAAAATCTACCAATTCAAAACATTTCAATCAGCCTCCAACTCAGAACTCTATCCAGTACTACACACTTACACTATTAGTCTACCTGATCACCATCATCGAATCGGGAAACGCTCCATAAATAATACAAACATCTCATATCACTGCTTGAACATCCACGGCCACCTGATGCCACAACTAGACCTTACGTAAATATATACTGATAGGTCAAATAGATCAAGCACCACTAATAAAAAACATATTAAAATAAAAGCCATTGCTGAACATCTAACATAATCCTAAGGAAACACATGTAAAAAGATTAAAACAAATAAAAACAATATGCATACGATACCAAGTCACATGACTCATTTGCCAAAATAATCATACACACCCTACTGTGTTAAACAGTGTACACAAAATCAAACATGAAAAACCCTTCACCATGAGAACTTCACAGTGCAAAAAAAAATGTCACCTCTAAATCTGAAACCGTTGTGCTACTTCAATATCAGTGCCATTCCTAAATCAAAATTCAAATTATTATAACCACTCAATAAAAACAACAGAACTAAATATATCCAAATGAAAAAATTCACAAAACAATAAAACCTCTGTCATAGCTAATGACTTTCATACCCAGCATGACAACAAAAATATGTGGTATATAATAGAAAAAAGTTGAATGCTTCAGCCCTCGATTTTCCAAAACTAGTTTCAGAGAAGCAACATCATTCCATCCAGGAGGTGCATCCACCTTAAATGAAATAATCCATTTTAATTCAGCAATCTCTGTCCTGTTGGAGAGAGAGTCTCTTCTAATATTCTCAGTTAGCCTCTCCAAAACTGTAAACTTAAACTTATGCTCCATTCCAGCTTCATTGACATGTTTAAACAATTAATTAGTAGAGTGCACTATGCAAATATCACCTAGATGCTGAAGTATCCTGTCTTTAAAATGCTGGTTGGTCTTACGGATGAAAAAACAAACACATGCTTGACACTTAGCTAGGTAGACAACATTAGACATTCTGCAATCTGGATAAAAGTCAACATAAATGTTTTTTAGAGGATGTACAGTAACATTGGCACTCAAAATATGCTTACAAGCAGTACAACACCGAAAAGCAAATGTACCAATGTGGTCTGACTGAATAGAAATCCGACTATTCTAACAACAAGCATTTAAGAGATTTTTTTATTACAAAAGGTAAATCTCAGTGCAGTTCCAAGGGCATTTTTAATGGTATCATTGGTCATCAATATAGGCCAATTTCTTTTCACAATATCACAAACAAAATTAATATTGCTCGAATAGGTCAAAACTACATGAGGTGACCTACTGAATATTGATGGTAGAGCCTTTGACATTGCCTCAGTCATAAGGGCAAAAGGTTTTGCTGTAGTAGCCCTACAGGAAAGGACATCATTGAGAACTGAGCCAATCTCTCCTATTGGCTAACCTCTAGAGACAAAATTGTCAGCTTGTAAGTCCAAAGCTTCAAGGGCCAAGTATCAACATTATACAACCTGGATGTGTGCATTAATTGGCCTCTATCTACATTTCTAGTGACATGCCTAGGATGTATACTGGTTCAATCTAATAGTCTTCTCATGTTCTTCCTTCATGGCTCGTTGCTTCTGTGTATTGAATGGGCACATCCTTTTCCCTTTCGAGTTTGGGATCGCCCTGTCTTGTGCCATCTCTCTAAAGGGAATGCCTCACTCAAAATTGCACAGCATTGTTTGAACTAACCAGAAGCATGATCAATTCAGAAGATGGCGTAGCTATATTAGTATTATTGTTCACAGAGGCTCTTGCTTGTACTTCCTGAACTTCAGTTGTCCTAAGTATATTAGTAACATCAGTAATGGTGGTGGTCACAGGAGGACCAGATGCTGAAGGATCAGCATCAACAGTCTCCCGTGGCCACGTAAAAACATGCCCCTTGTTTAAAATCAAGAATATCATGCTGTAGCTTTTTCTTGGTAAATTGTAATCTATAATCATATGCTGATAAATTATCAAAGAGAATATCAAGTGATACCTTATGATGCTCTAAGGTGAACCTACTAAGCATATTAAGCATAGACTGTATATCTTTGTACAATGTCTCTTTCCAAGGCTTAAAGAAATTTATCAGAAGCTTCACATAATCAGAGCTTACCTGTGTCTTTATAGACTGCCACCATTTTAGTTCAGGGTAACTGCTGCCATAGGTAGGCATCTTCATAACATGAAGACCTCTCGCTATAACCTTTTGGAGGAGTGCTGCCTCAAGATGCAACCGGTGCCATTTTAGGGGTTTGTACTTGTAGAATTTGTTCTCCAAGTCTTTAAACAAAGTATCAAAATCATGTTGTAAAGTAGCATCTACTATAGGTTCCTCTGTCATACTGTAAAAAGACACTAATAGTAGAGGATTACCACCCATGTTGAGGATACATTCTGAACGATCCATATTCATGTTCATTGGAGCATTCCTTTCTGAATTGTAGTTTAACTCCACATCAAAACCCTCAGACATGTCTCACAAAAACACTCAAAATAAGTGACAGTAGTTAAACAACCAGGCAGATATGCAAGGCCAGACCAGGAACAACCATAAAACTTAAAAGAAAATCAAAACCTAGTACGACCATCACAGCTGTAAGAATAAAGATTTGTTTATTTTAGCAAATGTGTCATGGGACTTGGTATCATACGTATATTTGTTTTAATCTTTTTACATGCGTTTCCTTAGGATTATGTTAGATGTTTCAAAGATGGCTACTATTTTAATATGTTGTTTTTTATTGGTGGTGTTGATCTATTTAACCTGTTAATATACAGCTACGTAAAGTCTAGTTGTAGCAGACAGTCATGGACATTCAAGCTGTGATATGAGATATCTGTGTTATTTCAGCCTAGTCTCTGTTGACCTTATAACTTTTGAGCACTGCTTGCAGCTGATTGCATCAGACACTTGTTTATGCCACGGGCTGACTGCTTCAATAGGTGTGACTTTGCAATCATGGATGCTTCCCCCGTGCTCTTTCCTTACTAGCAGAGTCTACCTGAGTCACATGTTGGCCATTCTTGTGTGTGACACACACTTTCTTTTGCTAAGCCATGTTTTGGCCACTATCAAACAGAAGTTTAGAATGGCCTCACTTACTTTACTCCTGTTGCCCCACCCATATGGACTTAGTCTATACCTCTCAACTGTACAGATTTTTGCCTCATGTTTTTCTAACAAATCATTGGCAAATCATTGAAGATTTCAGTCAGAAAATTATGACAAACATTTGAGTTTCAGACTTCATGCCCTTCAGAAAATCCATGATAATGCAAAACATGTCATTCTATCTACTTTCTAAGTTTGTAAGAGCAATATTTAAAAATGTTCCCTATTTTTGGACCTTTGTCCCCCCATTATTTATGGCTCTGTCCAAATCTGATGCTCTAAGACGCTGAGAAGTATAACTGAAGTCAGCCCTCATATCCTTTTTCTGCCTGCCCAAATATACATATTTTGGTCCTCCATTAACAAGACCAACTCATGCTATCCTGTTTTATCTAGCAGGTCCTGCACCTGCTGCCTGAATGCACTCCTTTCCTCACTATCAGCTCTCTTGTAGGGCATAGGCTGAGATTATGAATACTGCACTATCGTTACACTGGAGTCAGAGTGCCATGAGTCTGTCACCAGTTCTGATGACATCCCTCACTGCCTTCTGAAGCCTCTCCCTCATCGCAGTTTCCACACAATTTCTAGTTTGCCTTTATCCTGAGTAGTAGACTCTGGATCTCAGAGTCTTTGCTGCACTGCTCTTCCATCTTGTTTCCTGGAAACACAATGTCCAGCCTCCTCCTTACCATCATGTCATCCACTTACTAGCTACATCCTCAGTGTGAACCTATACTGACTGCAGCAATCCTTACTTTATATTTGACAGGTTCATTAGTTTTATGTCTAGCTTTTGCTCAACAGAACTATCCAATCTAACTCAAGCTGGGAAACTAGACACTAGTTCTAATCTATACCTGGCATCTAAAAACCTCTGTCACTCATGATCATGGATGGCCAGGACTCTCGTCTTCATTGGTAGAACACCAGACGAGTGAAATCGATACAGGACACTCCCTCCCTTTTGCACACCATCCTGTCAGCGAGGACCCCAATTCCTAATACAATAAGCCAGCATAGTGGCTACAGATCACATTCATGTACATGCACCCTCACAGCACTGCAGGAAGAAACTGTCTATGGCACAGAGTTTCCATAAACTCAACACCAGTCACATTCCCCAGCCATAATTACAAAGAGCAGCTCCTCCCCTTCTCCAACATGGGAAGAAGTTGTGTCTGACACCGAATATTTGCTAATTTCCATATCAGAGGCGAAGTGTTGCCCAATATACCACTGTCTTATTCATTGCTTCAGTGTCTCTGTCCTTAATCATATGGTTGAACATAAAAAAAAAATGAATGAATGAATAATGAACAAATAAAGTCCTTTCTTCCGTAAACATAGCAAGATGGTTAATACAAATGTAACTAGAGGGTTATTACTATTACAACATAGATTCATAGGTACTTACTGGGCTATTTATCTTTGAGGATTTTAAGCCACCTATCTCTTCATTCTCATGGTAATTATTAGCCCTTATATTTTACAATATGAATCTCCAAAGATGAGCCACATAAGCATAAGCTGAGTACTTACATGTTTCCTTTAACCATGGGGCCATTGGTGATAAATGTGGTGGGGAATTTGCAGTTACCCATCCATTCTTCCAAGTTACATTTGAATAGAGTAAGAGATGTACTCTGCTTTATGTGGAGGAGAAGACAGTTCCGTAGAAGTGGTATGTCTTGTGATACACGCCTATCCCTCTGGCATGTTAATTTTACAAAAGAGATTGAGGTCCCTTGAGTGAGTGTTTCTGATACCACTGGACTTCCAAATGTGTCATAGGTCTGACAGGAGAAGGTCTGTAGTGACTAAGTGAGGCAGAGGTCTTGAGATGGTCTATGTGTGTATGTGGTTTATGATTTAGCACTTGATTTTTTTTGTTTGTTTGTTTTGTTGTGAAGCATTTTGCTTGTCCTGGCTATGATAAGTATTTGCAGAGGTACATACCAGAAGGTGCATTATACTCCATGAGTAGCCTAATGAGTATCAATTCCCGAGGAACAATTATATCTGTAACCTAGCAACACTGAGGCAAATGGGGCAACTGCCTAGGGTGCAAGGTGTTAAAGTGGCATGATCAGGAGATTCTGATCGGATAGCAGTACATTACTGTGCTTAAGGCTAAGTGCTTACAGCTGTGTGTGGTATAAATGGGAACAAACTGCTTGCTACATTTTGAAAACGAAAGAACATTTTTTTTAATACAGCAAGGAGAACTGGAGAATGTCCCAATTGCAGAATGGATGATGGGCTTTCAATTTGGCTCCTTAAGTTGAGGAGCAGACTGAAGAGAATGGAAAATGAAACTTGCTCTTTAAGGAACACCAATCAGGGAATGGATCACAGACCATTTTTTTTGCTCCAAAACTACTTAGAATTGTGGGGAACCAGATCAGTTATGGCACCAGGTGCCAGATTTGCAGGCTAGCGCTCTGAATTACATCCCTGGATTTGTATGCCTCACCTTTCAGTACAAGTCATAGAATGAAAAAAACTTCCTACAACAGTGGATATGTTTTGATCAAAGGACAGTTCATTGTCAACATAGGTTCCCAGATCTCTGACTTTGGGAATGATTTTCAGGATGGGTTTTATCAATGTGATAGTTACAAAGGCAGTCATGTATGACAAAGGATAGGATTATACATTTCTTGGACATTTACTTTCGGTCCATGGTTTTGTCAACAGCAATTTGTTTGAAACAAGACCTTTTGTAGGATATAGGTGCCTCTGGAGAATTTATAATGGCAGCAAGCTTGCAGATGACTGCAAACCTGGTCAGCCACAATCCCTTAACCCTATCTGACCTCTAACAAATAAATGGCAAACAGAAGTGGCCCAAGAATTGAACCCTGGTCACTCCACTAGTGACATGTCCTTTCAAGGATGTACAGCCAACAACTTCCTGTGCTCTTTGTCTGAGTCAGTTTACTATTCAGTAAGTGGGAGTGTGTATCTATGATGCCTGTGTGTGGAATGCTGTCAAACACATTTACAATTTACAGATAGGCAGTGTACACTGGTTTGACCTCATCTATTACCCTCAATGATTTTTTTCAAGTAAGTTAGCCAGGTTAAATAGGCAGAACCTGCCCTTGATGAATCTAATGTGGGACAGGTCAAAAAACTGTCTCCTATATCCCTGCTTATTAGTTCCATATTGATCCTTTCAACAGCCTTGAGGATGGTCAGGCTTATGGGGCTGTAATTATATGGATCTGCTGTAGACCCACCTATGTGCCAGGGAATAACTGTTCCTGTCCAGCATTTATTTAGCACAAATCTCATTTTGAGACTAATTTTGAATAGCCTCTGTAGAGAGGTGTAATAATTCACTTTCCAGGATAGTCAGTAGGCAGCCTGGTATGTTATTCTGCCCCATTAATCTAGTATTATTTAAAGCTAAGAACACTAACTTGTTCCTGGGAGATTTGAGAAGGGGAAGTAGATGTGGGTATTTGATCTGAGAATATTGGAGGGGAGAGGGGTTGAAGGTGAAGCTGAATGTATCTGCTAATAGATTGGCTATGTGTTCTTGGTCAGTGTGTGTGTGATATAATTTAACTCCAATTCCTTCTAACTTCATCACATTGGATAGGAAAATCATGGTGGTGCTTCTTTAGATTACTGCAATAGTGCTAGCACTGCCAACCAAAGCAAGTGAGGTCTGTGACATTACTCACTGCCAGCAAGGCAGTGACAGGCATCCACCTTGTACTGGAAGCCATCACAGGAGTCCTACCTAGCATGCACTCCCAGTGCTGCCTGTGTAGGAATAGAGAAATATTTTAGTCTCCACCCTGAATCATGTGGTAGCCCTTCCAAACTGAGATGCTTCAAAAGCAATGGCTAGAGTTATACAGTAAATAGAGACTGGTGGTAGCTTATACATTGATAGGCATTCTTGTTCAGCGTTTCAGTTCTTGGGGTTAATGGTTTTTCTTTTCTTTGTTTATCACCTGGTAAGATAGAGGAAAACCAGCTAATGTACCAGAGGTGGAAGGAAAAATTTTCCAGGTTTTTGTCTAGGTGTGTGTCTTGCATTGACATCTGCTTCTCTGTCCATATTTCCATTATTGCTAATAATTTTGTAGCTTTGGTTTGCTTTGTGGTCACATACCTTCTCACTGCAGGTTGAACTTTAAACCCTGCCCATTCTGCCATCAGGGATTCCCACCAGTGGCATAAAGGTGCAAGCTGGGGAAACATTGGGTGTTCTACTACCATCTTGGGTTTCATTTTTAACTTTGGACCTGTTTAGCATGATTTAATAGAAATCCATAACCATCCACCCTATCATTAATGCACAGTGTATTAGTCAGTCTGCCAGGCCTTAATCTTACACTGGCCATTCCACCACCCTGCCCATGTCAGATATACCCGACATGCTACAAGCATGAATCTGACAGGTTTGTTGGGGGTCGCTGCATGATGGCTGTCATGATATGGTATTACTGCTGGGTTTTGGTGTCCGTTGTGCATTCTTTTTAGAATTATGGGGCCAGGTATATGCAATAGGGTCTCCATGGAGCCATGCAAGGCATTGTTTGATAGGCAGTGTCCATCACCTGTTGGTAAGCTCCTAAGAGCTCAGCACTACATGTTCAAAGGGTTTTACACCTTGCTGCTTCATAAACCCAAGAACGGCACATTGCTGAAAAATGCCCATGTATAAGTCTATACTACTTACTGCCCCTTGAGGACATACTGCTTGCAGCACATGGATTTTGCACATGCTTTACAAATGGGGGAATGGTTAGGTGGTATTTATTTATTATTGCCCCCTTGAACACTGATGTTAGTACATTTGTGTCAGGATTCTGTACTGTTTTTGGTTTGCCATGGCATACTTAACTCATTCACTCCAATGAAGCTCAGGAAGTTTGTAATGCAAACCTTTTTACAGAATTAAAGTCCTCAAATTTCAGACAAATGTTCATATTTCTGGAACCACAGAGGTTATGAAATAAGTATAAATGGCAAACTCTTAAGCACAAACTTTTTATAGTGGTAGGATTCTTTAGGTTCTAGGCCTTAAACCGAATTTTATAAGTCACAGTAAACACAGTAACTATAACATGTCTAAAATTTTGTAAGCAACTTACAATATCTCGGCAAACACTCAGGTTGCATAAATATTGTCAACAGCATGTTATTCATCTAGCTGAGAGCTTTCATATGAGGTGAAGGAGTTCTGTTACTCGGATGAGTTTAAAAAAATGTGAAAATTATATCTATATAAATAAATATGAAAAAAACATTTAATATACATTTACCTGCACTAGACAGAGGTAAAATATTAATGCACCTGAGTTTGCCATTGTGTAAGCTTTAAGATAAAATCTTTTAAAACCTTGTACATAGCATGGTAGCATGGTTTTGGAATTTTTGATGCAAAGATGAACAAGCAATATTTGACACCTAGAGGCCTCAGTAGGAGTTAACTGCAGATGCATCTGGAGGCGTCACTTGGATATAATGAGTTAACAGCATTTTACTCCTTTGGGGACTGTACTGTCATCCATTTTGCACAAATGACTGATAAATGCTTTCGCGATTTTCTGTTTAGGGAGGTGGTCTTATTTTTTTTAGAAAACATATGTTTTCATGTTTTGTTTCTTTTTGCATATACCTTCACATTTTATGCAGTGTTGGTCACAGCAATGGACATAGTGCAGCAGTGACCACCACACTATGCATTTGCCTTAACATCACCAGTTAGGTCCCCAGCAGTCACCAGGGCAACCTCTTTGCAGAGTGATGCAAGTCACCAAGTAGTGGACAACTTGGTGGGCTCCCTGTTGTCATCTGGTGGTTGTGTGTTCAGTGAGAGTTGTAGTTTCCCCATCTGTGGCGTGTCACAGCTGGGTATAGTTATGTCATCCGGTAGAAGGCCTGGTGATTGCATTTGTGGACTGGTGGCTGGAAACCTGCACTGGCAGATTGAAGCACACCCTCATATGACTGAGTTATACAGCTGCCCAAGCCTGACCAGTGGGCCAAGACTGGCTGGGTTCAGCCATGAGGGTGGTCACAGAGGTGGCTGTCCTTAGGTTAGGGTAATCATTGTGCAACATGGCAGTCAACCATCACCCTATTCAGTCCTCTATCATGGTGTTTCATTTCCTAATGTGTCATTTCCATAGCCTTTCCATCACCAGCTCCCCTCCATCTATGTGTCTGTTTCTCTTTGTCTGCCCCTACTGCTACCCCTGTACTCTCTTACATACGCACCTTTCTCTATGATACCGTTCTTCTTTGACCTTCAGTAAAACATAAGAAAATGAGAAACTGTCCCCACCCACCCAAAAAAAATATTATATATCAATAAGCTCACTTCCTCATATCAATACCACTCTTCCTTTCCCCTTGCCCTACTGTGTGTTCCTTTCCTTACTTCTTCACCTTTTCTTCCTGTCCTATATAGCCATTTCCTTCTCTTTTCTAATATAAAACCAGTAAGGACTTCGCTGTTAGGTCATTTGCTGGGCTATCAACTCATAGCAGAACATCAGAGTACATGTGAAAGGACACTTTTGTGAGCACATTTATATGGAATCTATGTTTAGGAGGTCGTAAGACTGCTACAGATTTGACAGGATATTTTTGCCTTACCTGTTGAGCTTTCACCAACAAATTGGCTACTTATTCTGTCTGTTGATACCAATGCAAAGCAGCAGAAAGGTGGTTTACCGGTTCACTGCACTTGACTGGGTTTTATTTTGTTTGTAAAGGTGTAAAGTAAATCGGCTGGGCATCAGCAGTATTTGTTTCACTGTATGCTACAGTATATCATATTACTGCAACATACTAATAAGGGTGCACTAGGCTACTCAGTGAATTATTCATTGCAGTTTTCTTTGTTTAGAATGTTTAACTCATGAACTGACACCAAGACTATCCTTCTGTTTATTTTTTGTCATTTGTTTACCATCTACTGTCAAGCTTACTTTAAAACAAATCTTTCATTGTTAACTTTTCCTAATACACATCAAATCAAATTTAACACTTTGACTTAAGCATAAGCCCTGGCCCATTAAAAATAAATATTAACAAACACAATGACATATTACATTAGAATGCAATAGGATCACAATCATAAATAAAAAACGAAGTTGTACATAGCAAGGAAGCAGCAATAAGTTATAAAACGAAATTAAGCATGCTCTATAAAATAATAATGGTAAAAAAGAGGGGCTTCTTGACAAACTCCAGAGTGGGGTAAAACCTTAGCCAACAGAGCAGAGAATTCTACCAGTGAAAATCAAGGGTAAAAAAAGTAAGGCAAATTGCTTCTAATCATACTGTGAATCATCAGCAGTCCTTCCCAATGGATGTGCTGATTAAATGACATGGTTAGGCAGCAGGAACACTTTAATGTAAGTGAGATCCATCATCCATCCCCTATAGGGCTTGATAAGCAAGAACCATAACTTTAAAATGAGACCTAAAAGCCACTAGCAACCAATGCAAAATTAAGAGTTATGTCAAAAAGCGTGCTGGTGACCATTTGTGCAGCTATATTCTATACTTCAACAAGAAGAAAGGCTCTAATCACTTATGGCAAGATGACAGGCAGCCACATCTAAAACAGTACTATAGTCAAGTCCCAAAACATCATCTTACTTGCTTAAATTGTTCTTCAGCCCTCAGTCATGAGGAATAGTCACTCGTGGGAAGAGGAATGGCAGCTTTTTTTTTTTTTTTTACAATTAATTATAAAATATAGGTTCATAGGTAAGTACTAGGCTATCTGCCCAAGGACATTTATAAGCCTAGCCACAGAGTGATGGCTTTCGCCTCCCCATTAAATTAGTAACCTGGGCCTCTGTCAACAGGGCTCCTGAAGTGATCCCAGGGTAGAACTTACGATTACCCATCCACTCATCAAGATTTCTCTTGAAGAGGGTCATAGAGGAGCTCTGTCGAATATGGATTGGGATTCTATTCCAGAGTGAGGGGAGTCGCTGGGACAGGAATCTATCCCTCCAGCATGTCCTGTTCATTGTTGTACATAGGTTCAAGTCACTAGAATGAGTGGTTCTGAGGGATCTCGGTTTTTTGAGGTGAAGCATGTCCATTAGTTCAGGGTTTGACATGGCCCTATAGGTCAGGCATAGGTCATCTCTGAGCAGACGGTAAGTGACTGAGAAGAGCTGGAGCTTTTTTAGTCGTGCTTCATAGGGTAATTGTTTAAGGCCCTTAATCCTCTTAGTGAGGTATTTCTGTGGTCTTTCTAGTTGTTGCAGGTGTCTAGTGAGGTACATCCCAAATGGGGCATTGTGCTCTATTATGGGCCTAATGAGTGAGGAGTAAAGGGGCACAATCACCTCCTTGGATCTGGATGAGAAATCCTTTTGTGATAAGGTGTGCCATATAGAAGGATTTCCTGACCATTTTGGCTATGTGATTATCAAAGGAGAGCATGCTATCTACTTGGGTACCCAGGTCCCTAACTACTTCTTCTGTACTTAGTGGATTCCCATCTATGTGGTAGTTTGTAGGTACTTTGTTTTTCTCAAATGGGATTACTATGCATTTTTTGGCATTTAGCTTGAGGCTGTGACTTTGACACCAGGTGTTTGTCTCTGTGAGCCCCTTTTGCAGGATGTCTGTGTCAGCTGGAGAGTCAATTATTGCACCCAATTTACAGTCATCTGCGAACTTGGTTAGCCACAGTCCCTCCACCTTTGCCTGTTCTTCGGAGAAATATATACTGAACAGGAGGAGTCCCAGGACAGAGCCCTGTGGGACTCCGCTTGTGACTGGTTTAGAGTCAGACATGGTGCCTGCCACTCTTACCCTGTGGGTTCTGTCTGAGAGCCAATTGGCAACCCATCACGTGACATGGGGGTTGATATTTAAGCTGGTGAGTTTGTCTAGGATTCCTGAGTGTGGGATGGTGTTGAATGCCTTAGCGAGGTCCAGATATGCTGTGTGGACCACCTTCCCTTCATCTATGGCCTTGGTGACTGTTTTGAAGAAGTCGACCAAGTTCAGGAGGCAAGACCTGCCTTTAACAAAGCCGAACTGGGTGGGGTCCAGTGTCTGGGGGTTCCCAATGTCCCTGTTAATGAGCTCCATGATAATGCGTTCCATGGCTTTGCAGACCAAGCTAGTCAAGCTTATAGGGCGATAGTTCCCAGGGTCAGTTGTGGTACCACCTTTGTGGAGTGGTACGACTGTTGCTGTACACCATTCTTTGGGTACATAGCCTGTAGAGAGGCTGAGTTTGAATAGTGATTTGAGATGGGGGGTTGGTTCATTTTGAAGCTCGTGTAAGACACAACCTGGGATAGCATCTGGTCCCATTGATGCTGTGTTTTTGGCCTTTGCAAGGGCTGTCTTTACTTGTGTGTCTGAGATATCTGGAGCGCCACATTCTTCTGGGATGGGTGCTAGCCCCTTTGGTGGAGGGGGGGGGGGTGAAGTTTGCACTGAACTTGTCAGCCAGGATGTTGGCAATGTCGGTTGGTTCATTGTATTTATGGCCATTATGCACTAGTTCAGAGCATATCTGAGAGTTTTCCCCTAGACTCTTAACATAGTTAAAGAAGGCCTTGTGGTTATCCTTAGAGTCATTGGCTATTTTTCTTTCGAAGTTGGCCTTGGATGATTTAATGAGGGAGCGCAGTTTTTTACTGATGTTAATCAGAGATGCCTTCTTATTTTGGGATTTTGTTCTATCTTGCAGGAGTTTCCTCCTTCTGTTGTAAAGTTTATTTATGGCCGGAGTCCACCAGACTGGCTTCCTCTTTTTTGAGGAGTTTGTCTTGGTTTTACATGGGATGGCTCGGTCTATGCATTCTTGAAGGTGTTCATAGAATGCACTTGTAAAGGAATCTGCTATTGGGTCATCATTTTTCATTTGATTGGGAGCTTTGAAACTTCCCACCTCGGTCTTGAGGAGTGTGAAGTTGGCTTTAGAGAAGTTTTTTACCTTGATTTCCTTGACTGGGGGGGGGGGTCGGGATGTGGATGTCCAGTGTGATTAGTTTGTGAATTGATCTTACCAATGACGAGTTTACCTCAGGTGTAGAACATAGGTTCCCCATGTTGGTGATGACCAGGTCCAGTATGTTGTCACCTCTTGTGGGAGTGGTGACCAGCTGTACAAGGGCGTTTGAGTTTATAAACTCAAGGAAGCATTGGGCTAGGGCATTTGAGCTTGAGTAGTTTTCCCAGTCAATGTTTGGATAGTTGAAGTCACCCAGTAGCATGGTGTTGGGTAGAATCATCATACTTTCTAATGTTCTCAGGAATGCTGCGTGAGGGTCCTGAGACAAGGTGGGAGATCTGTAGCAAACTATAAATTGAACAGTCAATTTACCCGCTGTCAATTGCACTTGGATGGTCTCAGATTCCACGTGCTGTGCTACTAACCTGGAGGTGTGGGTGTTCTTGATGAATATGGACACACCCCCTCCTTTTGTGTTCCAGTCCTGGTTTTGGGACCTAAAGGTATGGTAGGAGTTATAGCCTGGTAGTGCTGGGATGCTCTCTGGAGCCTCGAACCAGGTTTCTGAGAGTGCACATACGTCAATTTCTTCCATACTAAGGAGAGCCTTGAGTGCGTGCATTTTGAGGATTAGACTTCTGGCATTAAGCAGCATTATCCCCAGTTTTTGTTTATTATTGTTGTTTATGGAGGTGGGTTTGTCTTTTGAGCCTTGCCTAAAAAAGGCAGTATTGGGGTGGCAAGAGTCTTAGCCAGTATTCGAAATCTCAGGGGCGACAGGTGCAAGCCATCTCTGCCGAAGCAACATGGCTTGTCAAGCATGTCATCCCAGGCTAACAAGTACAGGATCCCCTTTGAATGACACCAGTAGTTTAACCAATTGTTGAAACTGATCATTTTTTCTTCGTATGCTGGCATCATTTTGGGTGAGGGCAGGATACTACTCAGAGTCAGAGTCATACCAGCCTGGGCTACATGGTCAGAGAGCTCCTCTATGTCTCTTTTCATGTAGTCCAGGGAGGTACGTCTCAGGTCATTTATGCCAACATGTACAATGACAGAGTCATATTTGTACTTGTTGTGGAGTGACTTGAGTGCATGTGTTATGTGGCGGATTCTGGCACCCAACAGGCAGCTTACGGTAACCTTCTCCTTGTTCAGTCTGGTGAGTGGGACATCTGTGTGCCTGATGATAGAATCACCGATTACTAGTGTGTTAGGTGTGTTATTTAGCCTTAGGGGCTGTTTTTGCTTGGCACACTGACGTTGTGATGTATGTGTTACCTGTTTCTGGGTTGCTTGAGTGTATGCTTAGGAGGTCTCTGTTGTTTAGGCAGGTTCTTATTTAGAGCCTCTGAGTATGTTTTTGTGTGTTTCTGAGAGTTGTTTTCTGGTGCATCTATGGCTGGTCTATGTGAGTCTGATAATGTGGTGCTAGTGTTGCCCTTCTCCTTGTGACTGGTTGATCCAGTCGTAGGTTGAGAAAGCTTAGCCTCCAGTTTGGCTGTGTAGCTGCATCTATCACATATGTTTGTGTTGGTAGGGAGGAGGAGGGGGGGTGCCTGTGTACATGAGGTAATTGTAACATTGCCTCAGGATGCCCAGATTCACCAGCTGGACCAGAGAGCACACCTGAAGATGTCCCTTGAACATGCCTGAATAGATGGTTGGGACTGTATTGCTGACTGGATGAGTAAAGAGCCTTATACTTCCTGAGTATAGGGCTGAAGTGCAAGCTGTAAGCTAGTGCTAGTTTTAGTAAGTGTCGGTCTTAAATTGCCTTATTTCTAGTGCTAGGATGAAGTGTTTCAAGTTTCAAGGGAAAAACTGAAGTGCAGACTTCGTGGAGCCTGGAATAGTTTAACTGCAGCTAAACAGCGCTGCGTGGTGCGCAAACCCGTGCAAAACCGCCCTAAGCGGTTTTTATACCAGGAAGATCAAAAAGGATAGAAATTAGCCCAAAATGGCCAATGAGCTACAAGTTGCTGGGCTGGGACCACTCCTACAGGGACAGATAGGCTGCTCAGAGTTCCCTCTCTCACAGTGAACAAGAAAGCCACCTAATTATCCAAGTATGATTTGGGCAACAAAGGAACCTTTACCACAGTCCTGGATTCAGCAAAGCCTGAAAACTGGACTAGACTAGTTCAGAAAGGCGGGAAAACAAGGAATGTTTTTGAGTTTTTTTTTTGTTTTGTTTTTTTTCAGAAACAACAGAAATGCAGAGCTTAAATTACTTCAAATACACAGAGGAGGCTAGCGCACTTGAGTGTGTAGCCTGCAACTGTGTTACAGGTAACTTAAATGCAAAAACGACAAACAGCAACTTTTTTCAAGTGCAACAAAGAAATAAGTACAGTAAGCAATGCAGATATCACTAGGGATCCACAGAAGCGCTGAAAATCCGAGTTTTAGGCGGAATCAGCATTTCAGGGAAACAACAAGCAAAAACAATACTTCATCAAGTCTAAAATCTCTCTTTTTTCTCTCAGCCGCTTGTAGGACTCTGCAGGGCAACACGGGGAGCTTGCTGAGCTGTATACAAGTGCAAAACTGCACTAAGTGGTTTTTATATCAGGGAGATCAAAATGGATAGAAATTAGCCCAAAATGGCCAATGAGTTACAAGTTGCTGGGCTGGGACCACTCCTACAGGGACAGATAGGTTGCTCAGAGTTCCCTCTCTCACAGTGAACAAGGAAGCCACCTAACTATCCAAGTATGATATGGGCAACACAGGAACCTTTACCACAGTCCTGGATTCAGCAAAGCCTGAAAACTGGACTAGACTAGTTCAGAAAGGTGGAAAACAAGGAGTTTTTTTGTGTGTTTTTTTTTTTCAGAAACAACAGAAATGCAGAGCTTAAATTACTTTAAATACACAGAGGAGGCTAGTGCACTTGAGTGTGTAGCCTGCGACTGTGTTACAGGTAACAAATGCAGAAACGACAAACAGTAACTTTTTTTGAAGTGAGACAAGGAAATAAGTATAGTAAGCAATGTAGATATCACTAGGGATCCACAGAAGCGCTGAAAAGCCGCATTTTAGGTAGAATTAGCATTTCAGGGAAATATCAAGCAAAGAAACAACAAGCATGCAAGCAAAGCTAGATTCAGCAGGCCTGGATCTAGTCTATGCTACACCAAACAAGGTGTACCAATTTCAGTAAGAAACAGTTCAAATATGCAGGCACTATAAGCCTTTAACCAGAAATTCCCAGCTCAGATGGGCAGAGTCCAGCCTCTCCTCCCACAAGAGTGCAGACCACAAACCTTCTTAATGTAAAATAACTAGCCTGAAGCCCAAGTGTTTAAACCAGAACTAATACACGTTTAGAATAACAGACACTGAGCCCTCAATCAGCAGTTCCCAACTTAGAAGGATGTAAGCTACCTGTCCTGCCACCACAGTGCAGGCCACAAACCTTCCTAATGTAAAACAACTGGTCTGAAGCCCAAGTGCTTAATCCAAAAGACTTAGAATGATAGCTACACTTTAATCAAGTTACTACCAAGCAGTAATAAATACAATTGAATACTTTAAAGAATGCCTGGATTAGTGCTCAAGTTATACAAACAAAGCTAGATTCAGCAGGCCTGGATCTAGTCTATGCTACAGCAAACAAGGTGTACCAATTTCAGTAAGAAGCAGTTCAAATATGCAGGCACTATAAGCCTTTAACCAGAAAGTCCCAGCTCAGGTTCACATACCTAATGCAGTTTATTGTCCTTGCAAAACTTAAGTACATGGATAACCCTCAAAAATCATTTTAACACTAATAGTCAAACCATAAAGAAACTCTACAGCTGCTTGGTGCAGACCTCACAAAAACAGAACAAAATATGTATATATTGGGTTGGGTATCTCGGGCTCTACGAAACATTTCTTCATCATGAACTAAAAAAAAATAAATAAATATATAAAATCAGCACACAGTGGATCCGGATCTGGTTTGTCACACTTTCAATACAATACTGCATGTTGCCCCCAGGAAGTTCAACATTTCAGGACTAAAAATGATACACAATTAAGAAGGAAGCATAAACAACAAATTGTGAACTAGGGACTTGACGTAAATCAATTAGGGCTGGAGCTGTTCAAGTAATCTTGAAAAATGCAGGATTATTACAGTATGATTTAGTCTAGATGCCTATGTAAAAGGAAAATGACATTTCTGTTAATCTAGAAGATTATGGCAAAATAAGATCTTGCATTTTTTGTGGTCCTTTACTTTTGTTGGTACTGCAACGCTGTTGGTACTGTTATAAATTAAGTGAAATAGATTACAAAGTATTTAAAGAAGAAAATAGGCATGTCTGTTTATCATCATATCAGGCAGAACTATGTCCCAAGTTGAAACTCAATGTAACCAGAAAAACCTCTTCAAATAAAGAAGTACGTAAAGACAAGAAAACAGGAAGACTAGCATTAAAAAAATGATGAAAGCTATAGGTAGCAACAGAATGGAAAGCAAACAGATAAAAACAACATAAATGAGCAGAATGAAGACATGTTGTAGCAGATATATAAATAAAAAAATATCAGTGGAAAATAATGCATGTTTGACAATGAACAGTACTGGTACTGAAAGCAAAATAAAGCAAAGGGCAAAGAAGACATTAAACATATATTATCAACATTCCCATCTTAAGAAATGACAGCAAACTAAATACCTTGCTTTGGACGGTGCAGTGGTGCAGCGGTAGTGTCACCTCACACCAAGAGGTACTCCAGTTAAATTCTCGGCTGGGGTGCCTTCTGTGCAGAGTCTGCATGTCCTCCACAAGTTCATGTGGGTTTCCTCCAGGTGCTATGGTTTCCTCCCATGTTACAAAGACATGCGTCTGGAGCTTTTCTCCCTGGGCCTCCACTGAAAATTGGTTTCATTCCAAGTCGGACTTTTCCAGTAAAACAAATGTTAAAAAAATAAAAACAACATAATTTCTCCCACAACACTTGTGAAAATATTTACTGATTTTCTATGCTTGCTTAACATTATTCAGCATCACTGGGGAGCCAGACCATATTTTACCAACTAGCAGATGTAAGACAAAGAAACACCACTGGATAAGGATGCAAGCCCACTGAAGGACACACATCTCTCTGATAATTTGAAAGATAACTGGTCCCTTTATTAGCCTATCTCTGTGATATAGGAGGAAATCTAACCACATGGCAAAAATGAAATAGTACCCAAATAAGTGAACCAAAAGAAGAAAGTATTGTGAGGCCACACCTTCACATTATTCTCTGATAAAGGGGACTATTTTATTATGACCTCTTTCACTCATTCATGAAGCATTGGTCAAATTTATATTAGTCAACTGTGTTGTGTAGGCTAAGTTTTTTTTTTTTTTTTAACATTCTGCTTACTAAATGGTCTTTTGGTTGAATGGCAGTTTTGTCAAACGAGGTAAGTGGGTTTTTATGAGAGGTGTGTATTTGTGTGTAAATGTGCATGATTGTTTGAGGGTTAAGGTTAGGGAAGGGTGAGGTAATTGGATAACTTTAGTGTGCGATAGTGTGGCAAGTGTGTGTTGGTGCATATTTGTGTGGCAAGTGTGTGTTGGTGCAGGTTTGTGTGTCTGAGCCAGTCTTATTTAATGGTAGTGATAAGGAAAGGATTGTTTTTCCTTTTTTAAGGTAAGGTAGGGTTATAGCATGCATTATTAAGGTATGGAAAAGAGATGTAAGATGATATCATGGGACTCAAAGGTACTGGCAACTAAAAATTTCTTCACCCAAACTAGTCCGGATTTGTGAAAGGAAGATCCTGCTTGCTTAACCTAATGTAGTTCTCTGAAAAAAACAATGAGGCAATGGATGTGAGAAAACTGGCACACAACATTTACCTTGAACAAGCCAATGTTCTTGATGCCATCCTTTTCTCAGACATCATCAACAAACTAACTGTCAAGCCTTATGTTACTCACTGGATAGCAAACTTGCTTAGAGACAGAACCCAAGCAACTAGGATTTGGGGCACATGCTCTTCTAGAGGGGTCATTACTGTTGAATTCACTCAAGCATTGGTATTAGAGTCAACCCTATTTAGTATTTTCATCTCTAATGACGAAGCTGATCCCAACATCTCTAGCTAACCAGATTTGTAAATGTTTGCATACTTGAACAATTCACACATTTTCTAGAGGACTTCCCAATCCCACAAGACCACCTAGCAGGTACTAATCAACGGTGACAGGACCATGGGTTAAAGCTAAATGCTAAAAAGTGTAGGACTGTGTCCTTTAGAAAACATGAGTAACCATGCATCTACCACAGAAATGGCACTCCCTCAAAAATCAGCAGTTATTACAGACATGGACACTTTTATAGACAAAGTACTCTCCCTTAACCACCATATATCCACGGTCATTAAAAACCCTTTTGCCTAGCCCAGCTAATGGTTGTCGTTTAGGTCCAGTGACCTAATATCTATCTACTTCTCCCTTATTAGACAAATATAAAACAATGCTAACTCAGAATGTACTTGTCAAAACAAGCGCTTGAAAAACCCCAACATGTCCTAGGAAATTTAAGGGCTTGAGTTCTGTAAGCAATGCAGAATACCTTAAAGCTGTTTTTCTTTTCCATTTTGTACAAAATTCTATGAGCTGACCTTCACCTAACCTATAAGACCTTAAACAACCCTTTTACAATGTTCACAAAATGTATAATACCTCAAATTCCCACAGAAGAGACCTAAACCTCCACTATACATAAACAGAACTTGATGGTATGACAGATAACCTCTCAAAAAAATTTTCTCCTCTGGAAAAGATCTACCTTTATTATAAACAAAGTGGCTCCCTAAGCATCTTCAGATACAATCTAAACAAATAGATGGGCAATGAAAAGTCACCCCACCTCTGGCCCTACAACCTCTTATTGAAAGGGACAGCATGTAGCATAGGCTACTAATGATCTGTCCAAGTAATAGCCTATTAATATGCAACCTAACCATTTTCTTAAACTTATTTCATTTATAGCAGATAGATCTAAGGAGGTGCTACTGAGACCTTTAATTGGTTGACAAGAGGAATGAGCAATTTTCACTGTAATAGGAAGATGAACAATGTGAAACTGGCATTTAGGCATTATATAACATTGATTTAGTCCTTAAGTAGTCCTTAACCATAAGTGTACATTGATCACGCAAGACTGGGAGGCTGGAGCTACAGACCCAGTGATATC
The DNA here is from genome assembly GCF_019279795.1 of Protopterus annectens. Classification (NCBI taxonomy): domain Eukaryota; kingdom Metazoa; phylum Chordata; order Ceratodontiformes; family Protopteridae; genus Protopterus; species Protopterus annectens. The sequence continues at coordinate 667,477,581 of NC_056748.1, read as the reverse complement.
TGCAGGCATGATTTTGGAGTCATCAGCAACTGGATTCTCACTGTGGTGAATCATATCCTTCACAAAAGCTGTATTAGCCAAAAGTGTGGAGCCAGTACAGTCCCTTAAGGAACACCTCTGATGGGCAAGGTAGGGAGAGGTTTTTTTTTTAACTTGGCAATGTTACAATAATTTAGCAAGACACGATTTCTCTTTAATTTGCCAGTAAACAGCCCACAGCAGGGGTGTTTTTCGTGATAATCCTCTGCCTGCCAAGCTTTCACTTATGGGTATTTTACATATATTTTTAAAGCAATGGCAGGATTTTGCATGGGGGACAATTGTTCGGAAGTTTGCTTTTATTTCATTATAGTTGGTGACAGCCTACAGAAAGGACCCTGACCAGGCACAAGGAATTTGAATTGCACTGTGACATTTATTATTTTGCCTACAGCTGTACTTCTTTAGAATGCCTCTACACAGTAAAAGCAGCAGTTCCCTTGGACTGCAACAACTGCAATTCTTCAAATCCCTGCCAAACCACAAATTCTTCATTCCATGAAACTAAATTCACTTTTACTTTGCCAAGTCATCTGCTATATTGTAAGTTAACATTTTTTGTCTCTTTGTTAAAGCAGTTGCAAACTGCAGAGGATTATGATATGGCCTCCGATCATACCTGGCTTATAGACTTGAGAAATTTTCCTCAAGACTTAAGCTCAAGAGGTGAATCTAGGCATCCATGTCAAAAATATAAAAGGTTATGATCAAAGAACTGATAGTATTTCTTGGTAAACATGGAACTTTACATGCACAGTTTACTACTAGTTACAGAAAAAACTATTGATAGTGGTAAGCTAGAATTCTCCTTGTGTTCTGAGTGTGCTTCTCAAACAATCTGGAAATATAGAGCTGATAAGGATATTTTTGACACAAACTGTTCAGAGTTCTGCACTCTCTGTTTTTGCTTGACTGAATTTATATATTCACTGGCAGAATTTTGTTTTCTGATCTTGCGGAAACTTTTTTGCTCCCACCCCACATACACACTATTGCTTTTGTGCTCTTAAAGATGGTGGCTTTTGCAGTTGCCTGCTCCTACTGTAAATTTGATCTGGGACACTCCTCCCACTCCCATCTCTTTAGCTCATTGTACTTAATTCAGAGATCATTTCGGAGGGCCAGTCCACTTAGTCCCTTAACCTTAAATTATCTTCTCTTCCTGCTCTTTATATATATATATATATATATATATATATATATATATATATATATATATATATATAGACACTTTATTCAGCTGCTTATATTTTCTAATTTGTGTTTCTTCCTACTACTCTGTTACTTCATCTTGCTTTGCTTTTTCCTGCTACTTGCTGCCTGTTCTCAAGTGTTCGACTGCATTGTTTCTTTTGCATTTATTACTGCTTGTTTATAGCCTTTCTAAATTGTTAAGTGTTATTCTAAGCTCTTAGTTTTGGTTTAAGTTCACCCCCTAGCTTTCCCTGACCTTTCTCTCTCAGATTCTCACAAATATGAATGGACAATTTCCTGCAGTTTCTCCTGCCAGTCAGGTTGATATGGGCATCCTGAGACAGTGTAGCAACTGCCTCATGTACACGGACAACCATCTACTACTACTACCTGGGAACAGAATTTGAGAGAGATGCAATTACATTAGGAACCTCGAGTCCAAGCTCTCCCCCCCCACAAGCCAGTATATCTGGCACCGAAAAGAAGGTTGCCAATGCAATCACTGCACCTCAACCACCACCCACACCTACACAACACACACCTACATATGTAGAAGTCCTCCACATAAACATACCCAAACAAAAGAAACCTCTGAGGCAAAAACACATACGATCTCCACAGCCCTCCACACAACATACCACACATAGTCCACACACCTGTGCCTCACAGCTACTAAGGCTTCACCATAAACAAAACATATTAGTCATAGGAGACTCCATTGGGAGACACACAGATGTGCCTTTCACCAGGCTGGATAAGGAGGAAGTCATGGTTAGCTGTCTGTCAGGTGCCAGAATCCACCATATCACATACGTGCTCAAGTCTCTCAACAAAAGGTACCATTATGATTCTGTCATAGTCCATGTTGGTGTGAATGACTTGAGACATACCTCTCTGTACTATATTAAGAGACATAATTGAGCTCACTGATTGTGTGTCCCAGGCAGGTATGTCCCTAGCCTTAAGCAGCATTCTACAGTCACCCAGAGTGATGCCTCAGTACAAACAGAAAATGATTGACTTTAACAATTGGCTTAGTTTCTGGTGTCAGTGCAGGGGGATACAGTACCTGACATCCTGGGAAGATATGATCGACAGACCACGATGCTTTGCCAGAGACGGCCTGCAGATGTCTCACCTGGGCTTCAGGCTTCTGGCAAAGGCTCTTGTCTCCCCTTATAGTGCTTTTTTTAGGAAAAGTGATAAGGTTAAAACTACCAACATAAATATTTAAACAAAACACTAATTAAAGGCCATGCTGCTAAATGCTAGGAGTCTAAACATGAAGCTACACTCATCGCAAGCATTCCTAACCCTGGAAAATGCATCTGTGCAGTCACAGAAACCTGGTTCAAAGCTGCGGAGAGCACCCCAGCCTTACTTGGTTACTCATTCTATCATACATTCAGATGCCAAACTGTGGGCATTAAAGCCAAAGGAGGTTGAGTTTCAATATACATTAAAGAAATACACACCCCCAGGCTGCTCAAACAGTACGACACACAGGAGACACTCCAGATGTTGTTAACCATTGACAAGACTCCTATTCAAATCATAGCTAGCAACCGTCACCCAAATCTGACTCAAGATGACCAATCCACTTATTTGGACCTGTTCGAATCTATCAAGATTCAACACTTTACCCTGATCCTGGATGACTAACTTCCCAAACATAGATTGGAAGAACTACTCATGCCAGAACACAAATGTCCAGAGATTCATTGATTTTGTCAATGCAAATGCCTTGGAACAGCTAGTTGATATCCCCACAAGAGGTGATAATATCTTGGATTTGGTTTTAACCAACACGAGTAACCTGCAGTACCCCTATAGTATCATGCTCCCTGCTAAGATCCGAACACAAAGCGGTCACTTTCAAAGTCACCATCTCTTCCAACCCCCCCCCCCTCTCATTAGGGTCAAACATAAAAACTTCTCCAAAGCTGATTACAGCCTCCTGAGGGATGGTATAAACAGCTTCACAGCCTACTCCCCCTCTGTAGGAACTGGCACCAATATCAAAAACTACACCAAACCACTATACAAGCATCTATATAGATACATGGAATCAGGAATACCAGACAGGACTAAATCATCCTCCGCAAGAGTAAACCTGTCTGGTGGACATCTACAATAAAACTGTATAACAAAAGGAAAAAAAATTGCTGTCCAGGACCAAGAAGGAGCAGGTGCCCAACTGGAAGCAATGTCTCCTTAGCCAGAACAAGCAAATAAGAGCACTAGTGAAATCCTCCAAAGCAAACTTTGAGTCCATATTGGCCACATCTACTACAGACAATCATAAGGCCTTCTTCACATATGTCTGCAGCCTCAAAGGAAGCATCCAGATCTGTTCAGAACTGGTGGTCAAGGACACCACAAATGCAAATGCTGTAGATATAGCAAACTTGCTGGCTAACAGTTTCAGCGAAAACTTTACCCTTCTGTCCCCCCATCAGTAAATCAAGACATCCCCAGTACCTGCACCCTTCCCCTTGTATCTAAGGACAGGTCATCACTGCTCTCTCAAACACACAAAATACAGCCTCCATAGGACCCAATAACATCCCAGACTGCATCCTACATGAACTCAGGCAGGAAACTGCACCACCATTAGGCACCCTATTCAACCAAAGCCTGGAGTACTGGCTTCTTCACAGTTGAGTGGAGGACAGCTACGGTCTTCCCCTTTACGCAAAGGTGGAGTGTCCTCTGATCTGGGAAATTATAGACCCATCAGCCTAACTAGCTTGATCTGCAAGGCCATGGAACGGATCATGGACCTCATTAACAAGGACAATGGCTACCTCCAAACATTTGATCCCACACAGTTTGGCTTCGTCAAGGAGGTCATGTCTGCTAAATTTGGTTAACTTCTTTGAGACAGTCACCAAAACCATGGACAAGGGGAAGACTGTGCACACCACCTACCTTGACCTGACCAAAGCCTTTGACACTATTCCCCACTCGGGCATAATAGATAAACTCTCTCAACTAGGAATCAATCCATGTGTTACCAGATGGGTAGCAAACTGGCTCACTGATAGAACCCATGAAGTCAAAATAGGGGAAGCCACCTCAAGCAGTAGACTCGTAACAAGCGGCATACCCCAGGGTTCAGTCTTGGGTCCTCTTATTTGGGATATACTTTTCTGAGGTGCAGGCCAAAACCAGTGAGCTATGGCTGACCAAGTTTGCAGATGACAAGCTGGGTGCTGTCATCAGTTGCCCTTGTGATGTGGACATCCTCCAAGAGGGTCGCACTCAGACAAATGACTGGTGCCAGAAACATGGCCTCGAGCTAAATACCAAAAAATACATCATCTGCCCCTTTGGGGAGAGTGACATCCCCACAAATTATCATATTAATAACGTTCTAAGCATGCAATCAGTCGTGAGGTATATGGGCACCCAGGTTGATAGCAACCTTAATTTTGACCATCATGTTGCTTCAATTGTACAGAACGCCTTCTACATAGACCACCTCATAAGTAAGGGTATCTCATCCAGGGATGAAGAGGTCATATCATCCCTGTATTCTTCCCTTATAAGGTCCATTAACTGAGTACAACATCCCTTTCAGCATGTACCTCACAAAGCACATGCAGCAGCTGGAGACACCACAGAGGTTCCTCACCAGGAGAATCCAGGGCCTCAAACATCAACCATACACAGATAGGCTAAAAGCCGTATCCCTCTACTCAATTTCATATAGCCTCCTCAGGTGGTGACTTCTGTCTGGCATACAAGGCGATCATGGACCCCACCTTGATGGGACTACTGCACATCTGCAAGTCAAGCTCCACTCGAGTAACCCACATGTTCAGCTTTAACCTGGTCTGTGACATCAACAAGACTTGGTGGGACAGATTTGTGTCCCAGAGACTCCCCCCATCTATGGAATAGACTTTCTCTCCACATCAAGAAGAGTACCTCAACCCCTTTTTAAGCACAACCTGGATACCTGGATGGGAAACAGAAAATATACCCCTGGGATTTCACCTGTGCCACTGTTGGACAGGGGCATCCAGTTCTGATTTGTCTAAACATGGGTCAAACTCTTGGCTAGGCTTATAAGGGCCTCAAGGTCAATAGCCTAGTAACGTCCTATGAACCTATGTAAGTGGTTACCAGCACTGAAAGCTGGAAAATACTTGGAGCTTACAGACAAAAAGATGCACACCTCTCAGCTTCTAGCTCAAGAATTCTGGGCATATCCAAAAATGAGGACGCAAAGGATCAATATCAGGGATAGCTTTTAAATATTACTCTTATTCACTTAAAGTTAACAGAATACATTTTGTAGTGATGTGCGTTTTGTGAAACAATACTAATGTGCATCATTGACTGACTGCAATCCTCAATGATTTACCAGAAAATCAAAAAATGCGTGGGGAAAGGGCAAAACTATGAGAAACTCGGACAGTTGAGCAGCGTGCACAGCAGGCAGAAAAGAAACGGGTTTACTCTCTTCCTCATTTCTTTGCTGGATGGCACTGTCTTCTGTTAGTCCCTTGCATGAGACCAAATCCTATCACTGCATCAGTATGAATGTCATTAATGCAATGTAACTATTGGGTTTCTCATTAGGGAAGCTGTTAAGTTTAGTCTTCTCCAATATCAGAGTGTAATAATGGCATTCCCTGTGATACAGAAAATTATGCACATCTGTTTTATGCATTCATGGCTACTGACTTGCAGCTTGTTTCAATGGAAATCAAGAACTCCAACCAACACATCAGAAACTTTTACCCTTTGCCATATTACTCAGTTTGTGCTGATCTTATTGAAAATATCCTGTTTTGTTAATACTTGTATATGATTACCACGGAACAGCATTAGTTACTATAGGTCCAATTACTGTTATTCATTTATATATCAAAAACTGCAACAAACTGCATGCACCCCTCAAAAGAGGAAACAAATAGCACTCTGACTTCCGCGGTGGTGCAGTGGTAGCATTTTTGCCTCACAGGAAGGGGTTCTCCCGTTCGATTCTCGGCTTGGGTTGGGAGTGCCTTCTGTGTGGAGTCTGCATGTCCTCCCCGCAGTCGAGTGGGCATTCGAAAGACATGCGTTGAATGGGGCATGCCTTCGTTGAAGGTTGGGCATCGGGCTGGCAACTCAGCACCATAAAAAACAGCTGCCAATCATTAGCGGACCGGAGTTCCGCTGTGGCGACCCCTAACCGGGAAAAGCCAAAAGACAAACAACAACAACCAGTACGAACTGTATACTGCCTGTTTACTAACTTCTTATGGCTATTATCATTTGCATATTAAATTTAAAGATAACTTAGAAACATTTTCTGAAAACTGAATCTATTGGAAATGCTGCTAGATGTTTAAAAATGATGGCTCTTTAAAGTCAGTCTAGTAAATTGTAATGAAAATCAGTACAAGTGCTTCAGTATGACTTTTTTTTTTTTTTTTACAACAATCTAGTTCATTTATGCCCCTCCCCCACCATGTCTAGTCTGAGCTTATTTCATTACCAGAAACAACTGGTGCCATTTTTAAATTAGGAATCCTCCCCCGTTGGTCTCACAGCGAGTTTATCTGTTAAGTACATGTTATACAACTGATTGTGCATTATTTTTATGAATTGTGCAGTGCAACCATTACCTGTTGCATTCTCTGGCTTAGTGACTGTGTTTTGTAAATTGTCCTAAACCCATAGCTTTTATCAGAAGCTAATCTTACTACACGTTTAAGTCAATAGGTCTATTACCACTTCAAACATTTGGCTGGTTCCACAGGCTCTTGATACATTGTTATTTGGAACAATTTAGAGCAGACATAGTGCCAGAGGCTATTTTCATCTACATGTTTAAGCACCTGTGTTTGATTCAACTTGAAACCTATGGCCAATGCTGGAGGCTAATCATTTACATTGCAAAACGATCTGTTTTGCTTGCATCTAAAAAACTATCTTTTCAAGTCTACATGACTGCCTCTGATGTATACTTAAACTTATGGCTGTAACCAGAGACTATTCATTACAGTGCTAAACATACAATTTAGTTCATCCAGAATAGGGGGTTTACGATAGAAAGTTCAACTTACCTGTTGAGGAATATGCAGATAGTATGTGCAGTGATATATGAGTGCAGTATTTGCCATACAACAAATATCTAATTATTGCTATAATTAGACAGTTTACATACATCTGCACTACTACTACTTTCAGCTTTTCCTGGTTAGGGGTCGCCACAGCAGATCACCTGTCTCCTCATGATTGGCAGTGGAGTTTTACAGTGTCGAGTTGCCAGCCCGACGCCCAACCTTCCACAGAAGGCACACACACACATGCACTCATGCCTAGGGCCAATTTAGAGTGTCCAAACCACCTACAGCATGTCTTTTGGGACGTGGGAGGAAACCAGAGCACCCAGAGGAAACCCACGTGACCACAGGGCATGCAGACTCCACACAGAAGGCACTCCATCCGAGGATCGAACCGGAGAACCTCTTGCTATGAGGCGGCAATGCTAACTGCTGCACCAACATGGCCAGCCTACATACATCTGCACTACTATACTGTGATTAATACTCTAAACTGCTTATTTTCTGGTTGTTAAAGTTGTGATATTTCACAATTGCCTACTGTTCTCTAAACTGTATTTTCATTTTGGGGGAATTTTAAAGCTGTGGAACTTTACAACTGCTCACTGTTCTCTACTATCTTTTATCTCAGCCCCAAGCCAGCTTCGTCCCATAGCATTTGTGGCACCTATCCTGTGACAAATACCACTAACATAACTAAAGCCATCAGGAATCCCAACTGTCCAGAACTTTGCAGAACTTAAATGCATTTCTCATTATAATACGGAAGGCATCAGTAGGTTTTATTTTTTATTTTGCTGTGATCCTTAATGTACTGAGCATAACTGCATGAGCCAGCAGCAGGGATTTTAGTCCCCCCTCCATGCAGAAACATCCAAGTCTGTAAAACATTCCACTCTAAACTATAATACTAGCCCTTAAAGTCTGTTAAGAAATGTTTAGCCGATTGTTCTTTCTTGTCTGAGATATATCCCCACTACCCTTCCAGTCTGTCTCTTATATTCAACAATAGCTGACTCGTTCACTTACAACCCTCAGATAAGGTAATTTCTTAGGGCATCCAACTGGTCGAATTAAAAGCAGTCTCACTACTTTTAAAAAACATTAGTAACAAAAGAAGGGCTAACATTATAGACGTGACTTCAGAGCAAGTGATAATTTTAATCTCACATAACTTGCTCAGCACTAACTCTGTCAACCTTCTCAGAACCTGGTCTCATCTATCTTTCTGGACCTCTCAAAAGCATATGACATGGTATCACACACCAGACTGTTAAACACACTATCAGAATTTAAAACCAGCCACTCCTCTCACCTGGTTCCAGAGCTATCTCACTGGGAGGCAGCAAGCAGTCAAATGGGGCAACTCCATCTTCCCACTGCTGTTAGTCACCTTAGGGGTCCCACAAGGATCCATTCTTGGCCCTCTTCTCTTCACATTATTCACTAATAGCCTACATACTGCCACTAATGAAGCCATGTTAATACAATATGCCGATGACTAGACCTTAATTTGTACAGCCCCAACACTCCATCTTCAGGAAATAACACAGCAAGCCTTCTCTAAAGTAGAAACCTGGCTAACTAATGCCCAGTTAATACTCGATCCCAATAAAACAAAACTCACCCTGTTTCACCATACAAAATTGCCAAACCCCTCTTCACTATTCAAAATCACCTCAGCAAACAATACCATCATTATCCCCAGTCTCCCACACCAAACTCCTAGGAGTAATAATAGACCAAAACATGAACTTTGATCTCCACATAAATCAATCAAAAAAAGTCCACAAAAAATGGGTAGCCTGTACAGAAACAAACTTTTCCTCACAGACAAATCTAAAAACTCCATTACCAGAACTCACCTTCTCTCCACACTCCTATGTGCGTCTCCCATCCTTACTAACCTCAAGAAAACTTACATAAACAAACTAGATACCTGCTATAATAAAATAGCAACGTTCGCTACAAATGCAAGCTACAGATCCCATCACTGTCATGCTCTCAAAGAACCGTCATGGCTATGATTCCCCAACCTACTAATTTTTAACCAGTTCTACATGACCCACCAAATTCTCAGCCAACCTGAAAAACCACCCACTCTCAAAGGCCTCCTTACATACCATTCCAAAAATCAGACCCTGTGCTCCAGTAACAAAAACCTACTAAACCACTAAAAGTCGCAATAATGCTGGCTATAACAGTATGGCCAAAATCTGGAACTCCCTGCCCATTGATATTAGATCCACCTCCAGCATCACCAAGTTTAAGAAACTACTAAAAGATCCCCTAACATCTACCTGGCTCTGCTCAGGTACTACCCCTGGATAACTTTCCCTCACTCAGATATAACCTCTAACTACACTTCTAACCACTCTAACTCCTGTAACCTCCTCCTCACTTACCTATATCCCCTGGTCTTCCTCACAGTTGTAAACTGTATTCTGCCAGATGACATAGTAAATGTACTGCAAAGGCTTAAGAAAATCTAAGACATGCTGTACTGTATTTGTACTTTGTGTTAATCTCATCTCTCATGTATATATTTTTGTTGATTAATGTCATGTATATAAATCGCTTTACTGATCTCTGCTAGACTGTAAGTAGATACATACAAGCTGTATAGTAAACTTGTTCTTTGTTGTACTAGACATGTATTAGTAAAACTGTACTTTGGAACTTTTTTCCTCGGGCCTCCGCAAAAAATGGCACTGTTGTCCAGTCAGACCATCCCAATAAACAAATGTTAAATAAATAAAATACAAAATAGACTGCATTAGCATAGAAAATCTGATTAATACCTGGGGGATGTAAAGTAAAAGTTTGACTGTAAGTAGCTTCCTATGACCTGATAATCTTCTGAGTAATATTTGATGACATCACCTTTTTAGTATAATGATGAAAATACCTCAGTAACAGGTTGTTAGATAAGGAGAAAGTTTGCTTACTCTGTAAAGTTTTGCATCTGATTGCATCGTTCTTCTCAGCACTACATTAATAAAAAGTCTTTAAAATTTTGAAAAATCAAGACATGGCTTGTTCATAACTTGAATATTTGGTAACACATTTCCTGTTTTTCCTCAGACTCCATATTTCCCTTCATCTCGATTCTCCTGTCCACTGTCCATTTCTCTCATATAGGTTATGTTCTATGTTTCTCCTATAAATAATATTGCATGCTGTTTGCTTTTCCTACTTAGGATATACATCAGGCAAGAAAGACACTGATTTTCCTTTTAAAATTTCATAAAGGACAACAAGGTGACAACAGCAATATGGTGAGCCAATTGCTTGTCAGTGATTCTGTGCATCATGGAACAGGTGCCTCTGACCCTCCACCCGTCACTGTTCACTTTGTCTCCTCTTCATCTGTCCAAATGTAAACAATCACTGGAGTCAGACAACTCCATTTTTTGCCAGCCATACAAGCAGAAGACCAAGGCAGCACCTTTCAAATAAAGGAATTATTTACTTTCGATAAAGGTATATAATGGAACAGGAGTCTGCCCATCATTTGACGATAATTTTACAAACTCTTAACTGATCTCTACAGCAATGCAACTTCATGTTGAAGGAAAACAATATTGCCAGTGACATCAACAGTAACAGCCACAATTCACCAAATGCTTAAATGCTATCTGCTATATACCCACTATAATTTTAAGGTGTGCAGCTAGCTGAACAACGGACATTCTGACACTCATCAGTTAATGTTTTCTTAGATCATTGATTCTTAAGTATCTTTGACAAGTAAACACGAGTGAACTTCATCTGTATCAACAAGTAAAAACTGTCACATTCCCATTTCAGACATTCAAATCAACTTAAGCAGTTTAAGGAATTTATTTTTAGAGCAGATAAACTTACTGGAATCATCAACAATCTTTCAGCTTGAAAGTTTATAAGATCAGGGAATTACAAAGATTTGTTCCAGACATGGCATGTAGCTCATATCTGAGCACATTTGATCAATGTTTATTAAATTCTCCATAAATGCATTTTCCCTGTTATATGGCAACAATGATATACCATTGGCATGGTTCATATAATTTATAACTAGGCTTTTGATGCCCAAGTTTCTATGTGGTTAAATTAGGCCATTCAATTTTTTAAATATGTAATATAATTGTGTATATTATGTATACACACACACACACACACACACACACACATATATATATATATATATATATATATATATATATACACATACATACATACATGCAACATCAACATTCTTGGGGTTTAACGAATATGGACACAGTGCAGTGGTGCAGCAGTAGCATTGTTGCCTCACAAGAGGTTCTCCGGTTCGATTCTCAGCTGGGGTGCACTCTGTGCACAGTCTGCATGTCCTCCCTGCATTCATGTGGGTTTCCTCTGGGTGCTCTAGTTTCCTCCCACAATACAAAAACATGCGTCTGGAGCATTACTCCCTGGTCCTCCGCTGAAAATTGGCTTTGTTCCAAGTCAGACTTTCCCAGTGAACAAATATTAAATAAATAAAATAAACATTTGGCAGCACCCTTATAATTAAAATCCAATACACACTAAAATGGCATACTTTTTGTTACTAATTATAGTGACCTTATGTGTATATTAGGACTATATTAGATAGTTGTTGACTAGTGGTGTCTAATGACTTTAAACCAATGTGGAGATATAAGAAGCCAATGACTGGGTAAAGCTAACTGGAGTTGGTTGGGGACTACATTTGCATAATCTCAATATGTGCATGATGTTCTGGCCAAGTAAAATATACATATTTTGCTGTAAAATTTAAAATGACAGAACTTCATTTTTTTTCCTCAGAAAAGAGTAATAATATAAGTTCTCATTTCAAATAGCACATTAGCAATATGACTTAAATAGACATTGAATTTGCAAGTTTGAAACAAAACATGAGCGTAAGTTTGTCATAAACCAAATTTCAACACCAGAGATGATCCAGTATCTATTAGGAGACTCATGGGACAAACTTATAAGAACAAAGCCTGATGGACACCATTGGACTGCAGACAGCAGATGCTTAATTGATTTAGAAAGCCCTTATTTGTCTAACTTCAAATTTGTGACAGATACCTCTGTCTTTTTTTTTTAATTCCTTACTGCACCCATTCATCCATACAAGTTCTCAGGCAGTAATAACTCCTTTTTGAGATCATCAACTTTCTTGTAAGAAATTTGCTGCAAAGTATGCAATGCCTTTCTTTGGAAAGGAAGGGAGATATAATCAGTATATTTTCTATATTAAAAAGAATTTTATACCATTTTAATAGGCCCTGCACTAACATTAGGAACAAGCAGCAGGAATGTTTGTTTCAATGCTTTCTGCTCAGTCGTACTTCACTCACTAAGTACATATTGGAAGTTAAGCTCTAACATTTTTATATTTATCTGAAAAAGATGCTTTACTGGAAAAGTTCACCCTGACTTAGTTACAAATTGCTGTGAGGGAAATGTTATTTTGCTGTTGATTTCTTGTATTTTCTATTAACTTTATTGCCTTCTTTTATTTTGTATAATGTGATTTGTTTTCTTTGCACTGTGTTTTACTTGTATTCAGCTATTAATTGCATATTAAAACTTGAAAAGAGACCACAGCTGTGTCTCTTGTGAGTCACATGCAATTTTCTCACTCTCCCACTCTTGTGCTGATGTGTTCTTAAACTCAACTGTTTTTCTAGATGCCTGCCTCTTATGTTAATTTGACCTCATATCTCCTTCCCTCTCCCCTTTCTTTGGCTGTTGTTGTGTCTTTCGGCTTTTCCCGGTTAGGGGTCGCCATGGCGGAACTCCGGCCTGCTAATGATTGGCAGTGGATTTTTAAGTGCTGAGTTGCCAGCCCTGACGCAGAGCCTTCAATGAAGGTATGCCCATTCACGCATGTCTCCACACAGAAGATACTCTAGCTGAGAATCGAACAGGACAACGTCTTACTGTGAGGCAACAATGCTACCGCAGCACCACCACCGCAGTCTGTAAGCAAAAAAAATGTCATTTTGTGAAATCATTTCCCTTTAATTATTTACATTTATTGGCAATCCCACTGTAGTCCACAGATCCACAATACAAAGTCCTCAGCCATTTCAATATTTCTCTCTTAAAATTAGTGGCTCTCCACTTAGACAGCTAAATCTTAAGTCACCCCCTCTTTCATATCGAACTGCTTAGAGCACACCATGGTGAATAGGATATTAAGCCATCTTTTTCCATCTTACCATTAAAATCTGGTAGATAGCCAAATGGCTAATAGACAGGACCCAGGAAGTTAAAATTGGGGAGTCCACCTCTACAAACAGGCGAGTCACAACTGGAGTCCTTCAAGGAATAGTCCTTGGACCAATTCTTTTTGGCATTTACTTCTGTAAACTCAAAGTAGATGATTGCAAATTAGAACCTGACATTTAATTTCACACAAACAAATGTTCTCCAGGAATGGCTGACACAGAAACAACTGGTATCAGAGCCATGAACAAACTAACCTACCAACCCTAACTAACCCAACCCTAACCATCAACCCCTACCTGATCCACAACTAACCAGCCAACCAACCCAGACCCTAGCCCCCTAACCACAACCACAGAAAATCTACGTCAACCCATACCAGGCCAATCTATCCACAGTCACTATCTAACTGTCCGCTAACTAACTAACCCCTACAACTATTCCACAACCGTCAACCGCTGAACTACATCCCACCGACCCACTAGGACCGTCCCACTAACCAACACTAACCTAACTATCCAAAAGACTAACTAGACCGACAACTCCATCCTAACTAACTGACAACCATACCCTATTAAACCATCCACCACCACCACCACCACTACGTACCACATACACTAACCCCAAACCAGACACTACCACCACAAAACCCTCATACATCCAGACAACCAGACAACTACTAAACCTAACACTAACCTAACTCCTAGGAACGATACCAACTACAACCCTAAAACACAAAACGACAACACATCCGCCGCAACTAACTAACCGAACCATACCAAAACCCTAACCTACCA
>NC_056748.1:667443258-667458258 GCF_019279795.1 Protopterus annectens | reverse complement strand
TTGGTCACAAATACAAACTGGTATGATGGAGAAGAGTTCACACATAAAATAAGGAAGTGGAATAGTGCAACAAAGCATGATGATCTGTATTATCTTAAATTCCTCTGAATGAATGGAAGATAGTGACCATTCAAAATATGATTTTAAAAGCCATTACTCGGAGTTAAGAATTAAGTCAAAGAAACAACCAGGGAATGGAGGATAGTGGAAGAAGAGATGAATAAAGGATGAGGAATCAGGGAGGTAAAAGTTTGGGAACTTCATTGAATAGTATTGTTTATACTGTAGAACAAGAGGAAGAGGAAGGGGACCAAAATAGGTGTAATAAACTCTGGGATGGTTCTTGAAATGTTAAGAGGATATAATGAATAATAGCACAGTTGTTTGGAAAGGCTGCATGGGAATGAAGCAGCTACTAGGACGAAGAAGGAAGTAGAATTAAAAGGATAGAAAGAGTAGCAGGAAGGAAGTCAGCATGTAAAAGGAGCAGAGTATAAGGAGAATAGCAATTGCTTGCAAGAAATATAAAAATAATGAAAAATAATGCAAATAGGGGAAGGAGAGAGATAGCAGAAAAATATGAGGAAGTTAGAAAATGTATAATGAGGGGAGAGAGAGGAGTAAAAAAATTATGAAATGATGCCCAATAAATGGGATCATGCACAGCAAACTAATTTTTTTTCAGAATGCAGGAAGGGTGCAACTACAGGCAGAGAAGTGGTGAGGAAACAGAGATAGACAAAGGCAGAGAATGGAGATGAAGATCTTGAACCACTTTTCTGTATTACATTTCACAAGAGAGATAAGAAGGTTAGCAGTGC
Source organism: Protopterus annectens (assembly GCF_019279795.1). Lineage (NCBI taxonomy): Eukaryota > Metazoa > Chordata > Ceratodontiformes > Protopteridae > Protopterus > Protopterus annectens. The sequence goes on along the minus strand of NC_056748.1, from coordinate 667,457,437 downwards.
GGGATGGAACACTGACTTGTAGGAAAGATCTTTGGACAAATATAGAAATGCCTAAGGAAGGTTTGAATGGTGTAATGACAAAGTAGGTGGATAGGATCATAGCTCCATAGCGGAGGTTATCAATTTTTTTTTTAAATCAGAGAGGGCACTTCAAAAATTTGAAATGCATGACAGCTGTCCATTGTTCCAAAGGAGAGTGATGAGTAACCCAAAAACTATACTCTAGTATGTTTCATCTTTGTATTTATACAACTAATGGAAAAGCTCGAGAATTTGTTTCACATGATTTCGCAGACAAGATAATCAAGGATATGAATTAGTAATTCTTTTCTACCAGTTGCTTATACCATGTAAATCTAATATAACTTTGTAGTTAGGCTACCAATAAAAGCATCTGAAGGATTCCAGCAGAATTGGTCTTTTTAAAGTTCAGCATGCTGAGTGATTCAGTGTTGAGAAGAAAGGTACTAGTGAGGGAAGATTTCTTTTCATATTAAAATGGTTGGAGAACTTACTACAAAAAGGGGTTCCCTCCGACAGAACAGGTGCTTGCCAAAGGGTAGCATGGTGATCAGCATTAGAGCTATAAAGTTTTGTTGCATCTATGAATGATATTATGGAGTGATCAGAAAATAATAAGATGATGATACAAAGATTGTGACAGTGATAACAGATGGGCACAAAGATTGCGACAGTGATAACAGATGGGGAAGTCTAATAAGAGTCCTTAGAAAGCTAAGGTGTGTGGCAACTGTGCAATCACACACAAACATTTCTTCACTAATCATTATCATGAAGTGCTGTTTGAAATTTGCATTATTCAAAAATCATTCCTTCACTGTATAGTATACAATAAACAAAATCATTTAGTACCATGACTATGAATGCATTAGTGTGTGTCTGGTCTAGAGTTTTCTGTAAAATCAGAAATGAATACATACTTTTATGCATAAAAGTACAGTTTCCTGTAAATCTTTTCAAATTTGTACAGAAGTCATTCAGTCTGTCACCTATACATATTAGCTGAGCGTTTCTTTAACTTCAGAATGAATCAAATAACCATGTAAAGAATCACCTTTTACAGTGACACTGCTCCTGACAATCAAAAATATCTAAAATAAATACTTCATTGTTATCTAAGCATTGTGTCACAGTTGTCAAATATTAACAATGGCAATTGGCAGAGAATCTACTGCATTTTATTTCAAGACAGTGTCTGGTTGATATCATCCCACAGTACATTCCATATAAAATGAGTATTAGTTCAAAAGAATTTATCTTGCAACTTTCCCAACACAGTAAAACTACATTTTCTTACCTGTCTCCAGCTAATATTAATTTTTCATCAAAGAAAAACAAGTGCCAACATACATCTAACAAGTGTAATGCCATATCATTGACTATACTCTATGAACAAATCAGGCACCATATTTTCTTGTATCAAATAGCTTGGACAGATGTTGGAAAAACTCAAAATTTGTAGAAAGAAAATATGGTTAGATGAATTAGACCGTAAGCCTTATATTTAAAAATACTGCAATCACCATCTTCCTTTCTCCTTTGAAAAGATGAAGACAAGCAAAAATAGCTGGTCCTAATTGTCAATAGTTTATCACATCTGCTGTACAATTTTCCAAAGAAAAAATTTTGAATAATTTTTATTTCACTTGTGCAATACTCAATGGTCTTTTGAAATTAGAGCAGCAACTTATTGGCATGTTATCAACAAACATCTGTGGCTCATTACCTGAAGGACATCAGCTTAGAAAGTATGTCTCTGTTATGCTTTCTGATAACAGAAGCTCAAGTGAAAATCTGGTGTTTATTAACTCACTGATTATAGTATAGACGTCAGTTCGATAACCATTTAAAATGTGATTCACAATGCTGAGTCTCGGAATGTGGAGACTGAATGACCAAAAAATCAGGACTTACATATATCAAGTCCAAGATTGCTATTACTTGGAATATTCCCTTTTCATAAGGTAAAGTAATCTCAGAGTTAAACATAAAATATGTTTAGAGAAAAATGATGTTAAATAACTCACTTCTACTTTCCAATCTCTTTTTCATAACTTGGAGCTCACATTGCACGTTCCAGCATTTTAGTAGGACCATTTCAGTTTTCTTCTGTATCAGGTATGAAAACTCAGTAGGTCAGCTGCCTGGAAAAAAAAAACATTATTGTTCGTTTACTGAACATACTTTTACTTGTCCCTGTGTTCAGCTATGACAAACAGATAACATCTGTGGTACTAAGAATTCTTCAGCGAATTCCTTTAGAAAAATAGAACCAAGTGGCATACTTTTACCTGGAGTTCTGCTTGTAATGTACTTAGCAAAACTAATAAATATATCACATTTTACTCTGAACTTTTGGATTCTAGCATACCTTTTGAAACGCTGTAAAAATTGCTGGAGTCAACTCAGTTCAGTGATTTTATTTCATCTAATTTCTTCATGAAATTTATGATGTAACTAATGAAAGAATTTGGAAACTTGTAAAAACGTAAGACAATACTTTTCATTTTTTTTCATTGTAGTTTGTCAATTAACAGTATGCAATCTAAAAAAATCTTGGCATATTTGCAATTCAGACATCACAAGCAGAGTTCATTTCACTTCATCCATAGTCAGGTAATTTCGGTAGATTCTTACTCATTGCATCCTGATTTTTGTAGCATTTAATAGTTAATTTGCAACATGTTTCACTTCAGTCTTTGCACTACAAAAGGTTACAAAGATATTATCAGCACACAAAATCACTTTCACAGTTTCAAGACTATATTATGATTAAGCTAACAAAAATGTTAACCAACAGTTATGTTGTTGCTGGTTACTACCTATGACAATCATCAAGTTCTCGGGTGTCTGTGAAATTAAATTCACTGCATACTTATCTTATATAACCCTGTTTTGCTATAAGGCAGATTAAGTAACGAGGTTCCTCCAAATTTATCCTGACAAATCAGTCATTGAGCGTGATGGTCTGTTTATTTCAAGATTCCTGGTGAAACGTGTTAACCATGATATTTAGTGCATAGTGTTCTTAGAAAAGTCTGCCAGGCACCTTTACAGATAAGCATAGCCTAGTTGCAGTTGGGATGGCATAATGGTCAACATGTTTACCTCATTGACATAAGGTACAAAGTTTGATCCTCACCTTGGTTTGGCTAGCTAGGCTTAAAAGGGGCTCTTTGTGGTTATTAGCTTAGTAATCGTGAATGGAAAAATGTTACTGCATTCTTTAAAAATCCTGTATATGTGATAAGACAGGTAAAACAATATAATAGCTAACTAGACTTACTTCAAAGACTGGTCACAAATATTGTGGGTCTGTTTATTTAAAATTGATAGCTGGGTTAGAGCAGTGATCAAAGCTGACCAATTCCAGTCATAGTCCAGGATACACAGCAAGAGAACAAAGAAAAAAATGAAACAATATAGAAAATGATGCAGTACAAAATCAAAAATAACAATACAATGAAAACAGCTTTGAGTAATGTTACATTTTGCGCAGGAATTATAACAGAATTGCAGTATGCAACATACTAATGAAGGCATTTCTAGGCTCTTGATCATTGGGAAGTTAGGTGGTTAGACAATAAATATGAAACAGAGAAAGATTATGCAGTGTTGCAAGAGTTGTGGCATTATTTCCCTGCTTCTTTAAGGTGTGCTTTAAGCTGTGCACAGACAAGTCAGGAGGAAGATGCTTGCTTGAAATGTGAGGATCAAGATTACCCAACTTTGGGACAAAGAACCGAAGCTATGATCTGTGCTATAAATTTGGTGTTGGAAGCTTCCAGTGAGGGTGTACAGATGTTTTGGATGGTGCAGTGGTAGCGTTGTCACCTCGCAGTAAGAGGTTCTTCGGTTCAATTCTCGGCTGGGATGCCTTCTGTGTGGAGTCTGCATGTCCTCCCTGCATTTGTGTGGGTTTCCTTCAGGTGCTCTGCTTTCCTCCCACATTACAAAGACCAGCATCTGGAGCATTTCTCCCCAGGCCTCTGCTGAAAACTGGCTTCGTTCCAAGTCGATTCCTGGTTAACAAATGTTAAATAAATGAAAAAAAATGATTCTTGAGTTTGAAGGTCATATGAGGATAGAAGTGATGGGAAAATTTAATTGCTCAGAAGTTTGTATAGCTGCCAACCTAGGAGAAGTTTGCTTCTTTGCTTGATGGGGAGACATTTTACTTTCTGTAATGGCTTGCAGTGATGTTATTGTTTTGGTGATACAGTGATGAATCTATAGATGCCGTTTTCAATTGCTTGAATGCTTCTGGAATTCTTTTTTTTTTTTTTTTAGAATGAGGCTATTAAGGAAAAGTCATATTCAAGTTGTGATAGTTTTCCTATCCCTGCTCTGCTAGGTTTGGAGAGGAACAATGAAATGCTTGTTAGTCCCGAACAGTACTGTGTTGATCTTTTTCTTTCTACTATGTGGTAGATGCTTTTCCTGACTGCAGTCTTGTGGCAGAAGTGTGCTGTAGCAAACCTATATGAGTTTGGGCTGCCATTTAAAAAGTTTATTGTGCATTTTCCTAATTGTATGTAAGCTTTGCAGTTGTAAAATTTGTTTTTCTGATTTTATACAAGTCCAGTGTTTGCATGGGTTTGTGCTCAATTCCTCATTGCTCTTGGTTTTGATACTTCGCCAGAGAGTTGTAGAGAATCTGCTGCATCGAAAGCCATCTGCTGCTTAAAGAATGAAAATAAGTATTTTGCACTTCTGATTTTTTTCACTGTATTTCATAAGAATTCTGCAATAATTGTTACATTTCTCGCACTTTAGTAGTTTCAAAGCTGAACTGTTCCACTGTTGCTGTAGTATTTATTTACATTTGGTCTGCTAATTTTAAATGACAGTTTTAACTAGATTGTATGATTTCCCTGTATGTGAGCTCTAAAACCAGCATTTTTACATTAAGAGGGTTTTCTGAATGAACTCTTTTGGCAGAAGTGTGCTGTAGAAAACTTACCTGAGTTTGGGTCTGCTGGTGTGTTTTCCCGATTGGTCTGTAGGCTTTGCACTTGTAAAACTTTTTTTCCTGATTCTATGTAAGCCAAGTGTTTGCACTAGGCTGCTCTCCACCCAGCAGCGGTTACCAGTGCCTTGCATAGCCGCAAACGCTATCAAGTTGAAATTTCCCTTAGAATAACTATGTCTGCAACTTTCTCCAGTCCACCTGCTGCTCCAAAAGCATCTCAGTTTAGCACAGAGCAGCATCACCTTGTTGGATATCTGAAGTTTACATCAGGTATAGCATCCATTCTTCATCTGTGTGCTGTCATCCCAGTCCAGTTAAATTTTCCCACTCTTCTCCTGGTTAAACCCATAGTGAAAAACCTGAAACCATGGATAGGTACTTTCCTATCTCTGTGGACAGCCTGTTGGACATGGGCATCCTAAGGTAATGAAGCACTTGTCTCAGGTATACTGACAACCACTTAATCCTGAAATAAGCACAGTATGTGCAGTTACACTAGGAAAATTGAAACAACTCTCACATACTGACTAATCAAGTGAAAGGTTGTCAGCACATGCACACCATTTCCCTCACTAAATAAGGTATTGACACATAAATCCACATATGCAGAGGTACTCACAAGTAACTTATCAAAACCTCAGAAGCATCGCATAAGCTGCCCACAGAAACCACATGCAAACAAAACCAAGTCAAGCAACTGCTACACACAAAAATACAAATCAGCATCTCCACAAGCAAGCCCTAAGGTGAAACACCACACATTCAAACATCTTAGTCATAGAAGACTCCCATCATGTGAGAGACAGATGCCCACAACACTAGGTTGGATAAAGAAAGAGTTACAGTCAGGTGCCTGTCAGGTGCCAGAATTCACCAGATGATGCAGGCACTCAGATCACTCAACCACAAGTACCAGTATGACTCAGTCATAGTCCATGTGGCTGTAAGTGACCCGAGGTGTCCCTCCCTGGACTATAGGAAGACAGACATGATGGACCTCTCTGAATGTGTGTCAGAGGTTGGTATGAGTCTCACACTGAGCAGTATTCTACGCTCACCAACAATGATACCACAATATAAACAGAAAATGATTCACTTCAATAACTGGCTTAGCTACATGTGTCATTCTAAAGGGGTTCAGTATGTGCCAGCCTGGAATAACATGATCGACATAACACACCGTCAGAGATGGTCTGCATCTGTCGCTGCTAGGCTTCTGAATACTGGCCAAAGCATTACCTACCCCCATAGTGCCTTTAGACAAACCAACAGACCTGCCAACAAATTCTTCTAATGTCAAGCTGAAGGTGCTACTGCTCAGTGCTAGGAGTTTTAACAGTAAACTGCATTTCCTGGAAGCTCCTTGGAGAATGCTGTCTGTGCAGTTACAGAGACATGGATCAAGGCTGTGGAAGCACACCAGCAGTGTAAGGCTACAATGCCTATCACACATTCAGACCACCCTCTAAAACAGAAAAAAAAATAAAAGTAGGTGTTCACCAGTTGTGTAAAAAAAAACACCCTGTGAAAACGGAAAAACACAAAAGGAGGAGGCATTTTCATATAAAAACAATTGGACTTGCAGGATGACATTATTGAGCTACTTCTGGTCCAGCTGATGAAAAGGTAACATCTATTACCATATTGCTAGCTTGTTGTTGTGTCTTTCGGCTTTTCCCGGTTAGGGGTCGCCACAGCGGTCTGCTAATGATTGGCAGTAGATTTTTACATGCCGAGTTGCCATCTCTGACGCACAACCGTCAATGAAGGTACACCATATTGCTAGCTACACGTCCCCAACCAAGAAAACAGCTCCGCTTACCTGAAGCTACTATAATCACTTTCCTATCAGCCTAATGCACTTCAAGGGTGATTTTAACTACCCCTCCCATAAAATGGAAAACATATATGACCACTAACATACAGGCTCAGAGATTCCTGGACTTTGTCAATGCAAATGCTCTGTAACAGCTGGGCTTCCCTCACTAGGAGCTCAAATATCCTTGACATAGTACTCACAAACATAGGGGAGTGTTGCACCCCCCCCCACAACATAATGTCTTTAATGGTAAGATCAGATCATAAATCTGTCTCCTTTGAAATGAATGTAACAGTAAAAACCCCATCAAACCCTAAGACCCTAAAGAATTTTTCCAAGGCAACTTACCTTCTGTTAAGTGATAGCATAGCTAATTTAAAGCGCCCCCTAACCCTGAAAACATGGTGCAGAAGTATGCACATATGAACTGTATAACTGCTTGGAGAAATGCAGAGAAAAGGCAGTACCTGATCAAACTAAACCCAGGTCTAACCAGAAAAACAAGCCACCCTGGTGGACTCCTAGTATAAATTGACTATACAGCAAAAAGACATTCCTGTCTAGAAGTAAGAGAGAGTGCATAGCAGAGAAATAAATCCCTCATAAGTCTAAACATGCAAATCAGGGAACTAGTCAAGTCTTCAAAAGCTAAATACAAGACTAAAATAGCCTCCAAAGCAGAGGATAACTTCAAAGGAGTTTTCAGTTATGTGCAGAATCTTAAGTGAACCAATCAACATTTATGTGCAGAATCTTAAGTGAACCAATCAACAATGTGCTGAGTTGGCTGTAGATGGCACTACTTGTACTCAGCAAGAAGAAATGGCAAACCTGCTGGCCAATAAATTCAGCTCAAATTTCACCTCCTCATCACCCCCAGTCACTCCCCATGAAATACCCCCTACTGTTCCTTTACCTATTATCACAAAAGAACGGTCATCATTGTACTCTCTAAAGCTAGAAACACAGCGTTAGTGGGCCCTGATGGAATCCCAGGGTGCCTCTTAATTAGCATGAAATATGACATAGCAGACCCACTTGGATCTCTATTTAACCCCAGACCCCAGAAATGCTTTGTCCCAGTAGAGTGGAGGACAGTGACAGCCACCCCTCTGCACAAGGGGGAACCATCAACTGACCCAAGAAACTACTGCCCCATAACTCTGATTAGCCTCATATGCAAGGCTATGGAAAGGATAATCATGGTCCTGATTAACAATAACATATGAAATCTCCAGACTATACACCCAGTCCATTCCCGATTTGTCAAGGGCAGGCCCTGCCTGCTCAGTCTAAAGGACTTCTTTGAAAAGGTCATCAAGGCCATAGATGTGGGTAAGACAGTGCATACTGCCTACCTTGACCTTGCCAAGGCATTTGACACAATACCCCTATTTGGGTATTACAGATAAACTCACAAAATTAGGCATAAACCTCTACATCTACATATGGATAGCCAAATGGCTCATGGATAGGACACATGATGTTAAAGTGGGAGATTCCATATCCAGCAAAATTCCAGTCACCAGTGGAATACCACTGGGCTCAGTGCTGGGCCATCTCCTGCATGGGATATACTTCTCAGATATCAAGGTAAATGTAGATGGCATTTGGTTTACTAAGTTTGCTGATGACTGCAAGTTGGGGGCAATCAATGACTCCTCAAATTATGTTCATATCCTACAGAAGGATCTGACACAGATTCGATGATTGGTGTCAGAGCCATGGACTCAAACTAAAAGTGAAGAAGTGCATAAAACCACCTTTTAGGAAATCAGATACCCCTGCAAATTGCATTGATAGCATCCACCTAAGCATGGACCCAGTCGTGAGAGATCTGGGTACACAGATAGCAATCTGAACTTTGACTACCATGTGTCCACATTCGTGACAAAATCCTATTTAGCTCAACTTATAAGTGGGGGCATGGCATCCAGATCTAAGGATGTCAAAATACCACTGCACTCAGCCCTCATCAGACCAATAATAGAGTACAATGCACTCTTTGGCATGTACTTCACCAGGCACCTGCAACAGATGGAGTGTCCTCAGAGGTTTCTCACCAAAAAAATACAGGGTATAACCAGCAAGTCGTATGTGGACCAATTAAAACCCTATCACAGTATTCAGTTTCTTACCAATTACTGAGAAGTGATCTGTGCTTGACGTACAAAGCATTCTCTGACCCAGCCCTGATGGCAATGTTGCATATTCACAAAACTAACTGCATGAGGCTTACCCACTCTAAACCTGATATCTGACATAACTACATCATTCTGGAGAAACAGATGAATTTCCCAGAGATTGCCCCTCCTCTGGAATAGGCTTCCTATTCACATGAAGTAGAGCCCTTCCCTGACCATCTTCAAGTGCAATCTGGACCAATGGATGGGAAATTGCAAGTTCACTCCTGGCGTCCATTTCCCTTACGGGCAGAGGCAGTCTATAAAAAAACACTCAAAACCCTGCTTGCTGACACCTTATCGTTCCCCTAGGGATAGAAAATTGGGTAAAACTGGTTAGGCTTGTAAGGGCTCTTTAGCCATTAATCCAGTAATCTCCTACGAGCCTATGGTAGGGAAAGGTCAGAGAGGAGATTAACAAGATGCCTTGATATTTAAAAACATTATTTCCTATAATAAAGTTATTATATGGTTCATAATACCAAGAGTTGGACTGGTGTTTGAAAGTTTCTTTGTAGCAAAGAGCATGGCAAGGTATCTGGACTGACACCTGGTTAAGAAACTGGCTTAACAGAAAGGGGTGGTCAACCAGGTCAACTTCTTTGGTAAGGTCTAGATTCATTCATGAGTACTAGGCTAACTGCCCTTTATGGTTCATTTTAAGCTTAGTTAATTACTTCATGTGAGAATTAAACCCTGCACCTTGTGTTTGTAAGGTAAACACCTTAACCATTATACCAACCTCCCTACCCCTATAAAAGGAGCACCTGTGAGCTGGTCCTTACTTATACCCATAAGGATTTCATCATTTCGGGACAAAAGGGCCGCCACTGTGCTACAACCTGATCAGAAGTCATGCTGTTTGACAGTAAGAATTATATATTTGTTGATGTAATTAGTAAGTTGGTTGTAGGTGAGTTTCTCTAGAAGTTTACCCATTACTGGAATTATGAAGATTGGGCAGTAGTGAGCAGCTTTTGTGGGATTTGGCTGTTAGGGGAATGGGTTAATTATTGTATTTTTCCACATGTCAGACATGGTGTTTTGTGTTAGGCATAGGCTGTAAATGTTAGAATAAAAAAAAAAAAAAAAAAAAAACACTGCAAAAAGTTCAGCTTATTAATTCAGATGTGCCTGATTGTAATTTTAGTTATAAACAAATATACAAAATCATTTTCACAGAGAGGTGCATGTTACATCTTACATAAAAACAATATTGCATTAAAAATATTCTAGCAGCACCAAAAATTGAATTTCTGATTCTGATATGTCTTGACTTGATTTGACATTCGATATTTACATCTAAAAAAACATCATTAAATTTAGATGGAGTCAAAGGAAGGTCACAGGACCTTCCCTCCAAACGAGTGAGTGCTACATGGTGAAGGAACACATAGGATAATAAATAAATTGTGGTCTAAACAGCTTCTTGATATACAAGCATGCTTTTACATAGACACAATAGGGGACTAGCTCAGCTTACACACACACTGCATTTGTCCCTGTACTTACAAGCCTAGGCACTGCTGAAAAAAGTCTGCGGGGATAAATTCAGTTACACAGTTAAATTTGTTAATTGATTAAAACATGGTTAGGGAGGCACAAGTTGAATTGAAACATATTTAGTGTTTCGGAAGTTGTTGCATTCTTCAAACTACCTCCAGAAGGATCTGTATTGAAAATCTAATATATCTGCTTTCAGGTATTCAAATTTCAATCAGAGCAGGCATTGAAAGCAGTAGATTTTGACACAAGGAAAGCCATAGATTTGGGCTATGTACAGTATAGTGTGACTTTACAAGAGGAAATACAGTCTTCTTCAGATACACAATTTACAGGAGAAAATGGCCCTGTAAGGAACATAGAATGATGCATGTAAATAAAGCTTTTGTCATCTTATAGCAGAACACTCACAGTGAAGCTGCAAGATGGCTTTTGAGTGATGATCCTCACCAATTTGCTCATTCTAATATATGAGAGCACACCAGTGCTGTTTTAACATTCCTTTTCCCAATGTAAATATTTCATATTGCAGGTGTTTAAGCACTGGTAAGCCAAGATCTAATTGCATAAAAAATAGCTTACTGAAATGGATGGAACAGGATCTAATTGCACAAAAAACTATCTTACTGAAATGGCTGGAGAAGCGACCGATAAAGATCTAACAGTTATCTTCGTAATAGTAGCTATATAATGCATAGAAATGTCAGTTTGCATTGTATTGCATTATTAATTTGTAGTTAATATATTTTACATATAAAATTGAGTTTTATTTGCATCTTATCAGTAATAACATATCTCAAATGTAAAAGTAATACCTATTTAAAAATATTTCAGGCTACTTTGACAGCTGAAATATTTGTAATGGATTCAGTAAAAGGTACAGAAGAAATGCATCTCAAAAAAGGAAGACTACCAGGCTGCAGTGGGAAACTGCAGAAAGATTTTGCATGTCAGTATCTTGTTTGCACTGATTTAATGATTCATTTACATTAATTTGTTGACCAGTTTACAGGTAAGAGTGTTTCTGTTGGACACAAGTTTCAGATTACTGAAACATATCTGTGATTCCTATCTATAAAACATTGGTTATTATGCACATGGGAACATAATATACTGCATTTAAGGAGAAGCAAACACTAATGAAATACCCCTTGAACTAGCATATCAAAGACAGAATAAATGTTTCAAAACAAGTGCTAATTACAGCAAAAGAACATCATTCCAGCTGATTATCCACTAGAGGGAGACATGACACAGGTAATGGCTACAGTTAATGGCTCAGCTGTGGCTTAAATCCCGTAAATACCAGGAAAAGTCACACAGGAGATTAAACGCTGGTTGTATGCCAAAAAGCAGGATTAATTGTTTTCTAAAGCCTTCCTCTGTACTCAAAGCTTTATTTAACAAGAGTATTTGCACAATACTGCATTTGGCAAGACTAGAAATACTGTTGCAAACATCCTGTATCACAGTTTGTTTGTTAAAACAAATAAATCATCATTTAGTTTGAAGGTTTAATATAGAGACTCCAACTTTATATGCATATCACTGGTAAGAGATACCATGTAAACCAAGTGTTCCTCAAAACAATGACACATGCGATTTGAACTCCCATAAAGCATAGTTGGCAGAACTGTAATCTAAATTAACGTTATTCCTTGACTATGTTCAGACGTCAAAAGCGTATAATAAGAAAGATAAGACAGAGTGGTACCTCATCCAATTTATTAACAATTTCATACCAAAAAATAAATGCATGTCATGACTAACAGCCCTAAAAATACTGAGTGCTTAAAGAGTAAGACTGCCATTTCATACACAACTTCTTCATGCTATTATGTCATTCTAGATAAAATGACATTGTTTGCTGCTGCTCACCATGGTTTTGTCTCGGACTATTGTACCACCATGTTGCCTTAAATGTGGTAAATTGCATTAATCTATACCTTTATCGTATGTTCATTCAAAACAAAATGTTTCCTTAACTATCATATAAGGTGTTAATGCTACACAATAAAACAGTGGCACAGAATATGATGCCAAATAAAACTGGTTTGGCCCTCATGCCATACACATTTTCCTGCTTACCAGATAAGCTGATGATCCTGTTAAACCAATCGCTTGTTTCTAGTTATCTCACTTCTTATAAATTTCACTTGTGCCTGTCTCAGTGATTTTTGTATTCTATTAGTTTTGCCCCTATTGTCTCTTCAGGAAGGTTGTAATAGTCATCCACTACCCATTCTATGAAATAATACTTATTTATGCCATCCCTCACCCCAAACTGTTCACCTTGTTTCTCTTGTCGTCTTATTCCAGTCATGTCCATCCTGTCTTTTGTTCTAAGTTATATAACATTTTCTAGTTTCAGTCTTCAAATTGTTTCTCTTGCAGACGGTGCAAACTTTTGTTTACCCCTCTGAATTGCTTGAACTGCCCAGAACTGCGCACTACTGTGGGTAACGTCTTATAGTCCACACAGGGGAGCAACATGCCCATTAGACTATTCATTAAACTGAGGTGCCCTCTGCATAACTTGGTAATAGCTCAAGTGGATGTTTAAGAGCCTAGTGGCACTTTTCAAAAACGATAGGGGTTCGATACTTTTATTTAAAAATACTCAACTATAAAAATTCATTTTATTCTTCTCTTAAATTTTACCATTCTTTTAATGGGAGGGGAACAAAATGGAAAAATAACTTTAGGGAAAGTATTCATGGGCATTTACGCAAACACAGTTAGGCTTTCAGAGACATGCTTGAATGAGCACAACTGAGCTGCTGTCCATAGAGGCCATTTACACCAATGTACGATTTATTTATTTATTTTACATTTGTTGACCGGGCTAGTCTAGCTGAATACATGTCCATTTTCAGTAGAGGCCCGGGGAGAAAAGCTCCAAGACACACAAAATTAATATAAAAGTCATAACAGACCAAGCTAAAAAAAAAAAAAAACAGCTATTGCTACATAAAAACATTAGTTATTAAAAAGTACAAAATACAATACTCATAGTGAGCATAACATAAGCAGTAAGCGGCAAAGGGTAATGTAGAAGAGAGGGTACAATATACATATGTACATAAATTTTATTTGCAATAACATGGTATATTGATTCTTTAATGGTAAGATTATAAAGATGTGGTGTGATTATTAGTGTAAAGGAAAAGGGTTAGTACAGGAGCATAGCCAGTGTGTATTGAGAAATAGTTTTTAGATTATTTTTAAAAATTGAAAGAGAAGTCTGAGTTGTGAGTTCAGTGGGTAATAGATTCCATAGTTTTCCAACAGTATTAGAAAACAGGGAGTCACCTGCTGAGTTGTTGGATCTGGAAGTATTGATCAGTAGTTTGAGGAGCGTCGATTTTTGAGATTATTATAAGGTGTAACGAGGCTAGAGAGTGTTGGAGTGTTGGTGGGTTGAAGCAGGGTCTTGTGGGCTATTGTGAGCTGGTGAAATTGAAGCTGGTTAAAAAATTCTAGCCAGTCTAGTTGTTTTAGATTCAGACAGTGATGAGTTCTGAAAGGAGTGCCTGTAGCAAATCTAGCAATATTATTATAGGATGTTGCCAGTTTGTAGGTTGTTTTTAGAAAGATTAGTGTATATGGGTGAAGCATAGAGTAGAGTGGAGATTAAGTGAGTTCTGGCTACAGCGGTCCTAGCTACTGGTGTAAGAAAGG